>NC_057797.1:411248981-411268940 GCF_018294505.1 Triticum aestivum | reverse complement strand
GCTCGTCGCCGCGGCCACCGCGCGCGTGCGCCCCGTGCACGCCTCGCCATCCCACTCGTCGCGCACGAACGCCCGCAACCCCGCGCTCTCCGTGTGCTCACCGCAACCGCCGCCCTCACTCCCCTGCTTGGCCGCGCGCACTCGCGCGCGCGCCCTCGCCGCGGCCCCCTGTACCGCCCCAGTCATCGCCCCCCCGGTCACCGCGGCTAACGCCCGCCTCCCCTCTTCCCTGCCCGTGGTGGCTGACCAAGGCCGGTCGCCGTTCGGTCCGGCCGCACCTCTCCACGGCCCCGGCGCCCTCCTCCGGTGGCCGCCGCTTCATCACGGCACCGCTCCGCCCGTGGCCTCGCCGTGGCCATGGCCACCCGCGCCTGGCGCCTCCACTGGCCTGTGCAGGCGCCCAATCGGGCTACGGGTTGCGCCCGCACCCCCCTGCACACGACGCCCGTTAGACCGAACCGATAAGGCCTTTGGCCCACTGACATGGGGGCCCCAGCCCCAGAACGTTTTGTTAAAAAAAAGGTATTAAAAAAATAAATAAATATAATTAATAAAAATAAAAATGATTTAATAAAATTAATTATTAATAATTAATTAATTAAGAAATTAATTAAGTTAATTAATCCGGTTTAATTAATTTAATTAACTAGTTAAGTTTAATTAAACTGTAATTAGATTAACCTAAACCCTAATTAACCTAATTAGAGGATGACATGTGGGTCCCCCCTGGACCCACATGTCAGGTTGACCAAGTCAACTTTGATGACTGCTGATGTCAGCATGACATCATGCTGATGTCATTAAATCATTTTCGAATTAATTAAATACTTAATTAAATCTCAAAAATTAATAAAATCTTTAGAAAATCATATCTTTTAATCCGTAACTCGGATTAAAATATTTTCTAAATGAAAGTTGCTCAGAACGACGAGACGAATTTGAATGCGCAGCCTGTTTATCCGCCACGCATCCCTAGCATAGCGAACACGCAACTTTCCCCCTCTGTTTCATCTGTGCGAAAACGCGAAACATCGGGGATACTTTCCCGAATGTTCCCCCCCTTCACCGGTATCACCTCATACCGCGATAGGGCACCCCTATCATCGCTACTTGTCATGTCATGCATCGCTATGCATCTGTTTGCTTAAATATTTATTGTTTCTCCCCCCTCTTCTCTCGCTAGACACCGAGACCGACACCGCTGCTACCCAGTACGACTACGGAGTTGACGATCCCTCTCTCTTGCTAGAGCAACCAGGCAAGCCCCCCCTTTGATCACCAGATATCGCCTACTCTTCTCTATACTGCTTGCATTAGAGCAGTGTAGCATGTTACTGCTTCCCGTTAATCCTATACTGATGCATAGCCTGTCCTTGCTACTACTGTTGTTACCTTACCTGCAATCCTAATGCTTAGTATAGGATGCTAGTTTTTCGTCAGTTGCCCTACATCCTTGTCCGTCTGCCATGCTATACTATCGGGCCGTGATCACTCGGGAGTTGATCACGGGTATATACTATATACTTTATACATGATACATGTGGTGACTAAAGATGGGTCGGCTTGAGGAGCACTCGCGAGTGGATCTTTGAGGCGGAGCGACAGGGCAGGTTCCGACCACCTGGGAGAGAGGTGGGCCTGGCCCTGGTCGACGTTCGCGGATACTTAACATGCTTAACGAGATCTGGGTATTTGATCTGAGTTTGGCCATTTGGTCTATACGCACTAACCATCTACGCGGGAGTAGTTATGGGTATCCCGGCGTCGTGGTATCAGCCGAAGCCTTCGTGACGTCAGCGACTGAGTGGCGCGCGCTGGATTGGAACGTAAGCCTGCTCTTGTATTAAGGGGGCTAGTTCTGTTTCCGGCTGCGTACGCAACATGCAGGTGTGCTAAGGGCGATGGGCCCAGACCCCTGTGCGCTTAGGTTTAGACCGGCGTGCTGACCTCTCTGTTGTGCCTAGGTGGGGCTGCGACGTGTTGATCTTCCGAGGCCGGGCATGACCCATGAAAGTGTGTCCGGCCAAATGGGATCGAGCGTGTTGGGGTATGTGGTGCGCCCCTGCAGGGAAGTTAATCTATTCGAATAGCCGTGATCTTCGGTAACAGGACGATTTGGAGTTGTACCTTGACCTTATGACAACTAGAACCGGATACTTAATAAAACACACCCTTCCAAGTGCCAGATACAACCGGTGATCGCTCTCTCACAGGGCGACGAGGGGAGGATCATCGGTTAGGGTTATGCTATGCGATGCTACTTGGAGGACTTCAGTCTACTCTCTTCTACTTGTTGCAAGACGGAGGCTGCCAGAAGCGTAGTCTTCGAAAGGACTAGCTATCCCCCTTATTCCGGCATTCTGCAGTTCAGTCCACCTATGATAGCCTTATTCTAGTTGATATCAATGCATACATATGTAGTGTAGCTTCTTGCTTGCGAGTACTTTGGATGAGTACTCACGGTTGCTTTCTCCCTCCTTTTCCTTCTCCCTGGTTGTCGCAACCAGATGTTGGAGCCCAGGATCTAGACGCCACCGTCGACGACGACTCCTACTACACCGGAGGTGCCTACTACTACGTGATGCCCGCTGACGACGACCAGGAGTAGTTAGGAGGATCCCAGGCAGGAGGCCTGCGCCTCTTTCGATCTGTATCCCAGTTTGTGCTAGCCTTCTTAAGGCAAACTTGTTTAACTTATGTCTGTACTCAGATATTGTTGCTTCCGCTGACTCGTCTATGATCGAGCTCTTGTATCCGAGCCCTCGAGGCCCCTGGCTTGTAATATGATGCTTGTATGACTTATTTTATTTGTAGAGTTGTGTTGTGATATCTTCTCGTGAGTCCCTGATCTTGATGGTACACGTTTGCGTATATGATTAGTGTACGATTGAATCGGGGGCGTCACAACGACGGAGGAGGCGGCGCTGGCGGCGTGGGAGAGCGCATTACCCTGGGCTAGGTCGGCGCATCGACCTCGCCGACTTAGGGAAGGATGACGACGCCTAGGGCAGCGTGCTAGGGCGCAAGTTTTTTTAATATTTATTTTAAATTTTATTAATGTTTTAAGTGGACTTTTGCCGGCGGTTGACCGGTCGTTTAATGTTTAATGAAGTTAAACTTGAATGGATGTTTTTGTATTTTTTATAAGTACACGCGAAAAAATTGTATCAGGTTATTGTTGAGTGCAAGGACCGACCCAAACGAAAAAACGGATACAACCGTCCGTTCGACTGATACAAACGGACATAAAACGGACAAAATGTGGGTAGTTGACCTGTTCGAGTTGCTCTGAACCCTCACCGGCCGGAGAAACCATTTTTTGAGCAGGGGTGTTGCCACGGTGCACGCATTATTCTTTCCAAACATGGTATAGAAATAGCTTAAAGAAAATTACAATAGAAACCAGTACATTATAGTAAAAAAAAATTTGAGGGGAAGTACATTATAGTAATTGGTAAATAAATAAACTTTTATCCAGCTGACACGATGTGCAACTGGAAATCATGCATACACGATGTGCAACTGGAAATCATGCATACACGATGTGCAATCCCCGAAACCCCGTGCCGTGAGCAGTTCAGACGGCCTTGAGCTTCTTAGCGATCCCGACAAAGTACTTTCCCTGGTGCGCCGCCAAGGCAAGCTCGGCATCGCTGGGCATTCTGCTGCCATCGGCGCTGGCGAAGGTACCAGCTCCGTATGGGCTGCTGCCCTTGACCTCGTCCATGGCGAACATGGCGGCGCCGTGCGTGTAGCCGACAGGCACGAACAGCATGCCGTGGTGCGCCAGCTGCGTCACGGCCGTGAGAGCCGTGGTCTCCTGGCCGCCGCCCTGGGTGCCCGTGGCGAAGAAGACGCCCGCGGGCTTGCCGGCAAGGGACTGCTCCTGCCAGAGGCCGCCGGTGGAGTCAAAGAAGGCCTTCATCTGCGCGGCCATCATGCCGAACCGCGTCGGGAAGCCGAACAGGATGCCGTCGGCCTCAGCCAGCTGCCGTGCCGTTATGACGGGGTGATCCTCACGCCCCGGCGCCGCGTGCATCTTCCCCAGCACATCCTCCGGCAGCGTCTCCGGCACCCGCCAGACGCTGACCTCAACGCCGGGGACGGAGTCGGCGCCCTTCTTAATCTCCTCCGCAAGCGTCGCGACGTGTCCCCATATCGAATAGTACCTGAATCGATGCAGATGAACAAGAAAAAAATGGAGTAATAAGCAAACCATTGAGCTAAACTAGCCGGAAGAAGAGTGGGCAGAGCATAGGCGGAGCATTACACGATGTAGATCTTGGTCGCCATTGCCGATCGGCAGCTAGACAATTCTACTGTAAAAATTGGTTGTTTTCTAAATTGCTTTGCTTCCTCTTGCACTTCACTGTAGGTAGCTGGTGAAGAAAGATGCCGGAGGCTCCGGTATTTGTAGGGGAAGCTGGAGCCTTGAGGATTGTTAATTTGACGTCTTGTAGTCGTAATCTTGCAGATTATTTAAAAAGGTTATTGAATAAAGAAGATGATCATCACCCGGCGTTGCTAATTATGAGTCTTGTGCAGTGCGTATAAAGAAGTGTGGTCAAACTCTGATTAACATGGCGCTCGTTGCGTACGTGGTCATAGCGTTGATACTGACGTCTAACGCTCGACGCCCCATCCAAGCCAGATCATATGGACTGGATTACACATCAGTCTGGCGCATTTTCAGTGGACACCACATGCGCACGCTAAAGGGCCATCACCTCCTTAATCCATCGATCCATTCTCATATCAGATACTAATGCATCAACCTTTTTGGGTCTCTCTGCCATCGACATCATCACGACCCTAAACAGCGTCATCCTCCTGCACGAGTTCATCACCACCTATCAGACGCCGAGTCTTCACTGCGCCATGACGCCGAGATACGCCGCCATCGATGTGTAGGATAAGGCACCGCTCCACCACCTGCCGATGCCCAACCACCAAGCCATCCACATGTCCATCCAGCCGATGAATGTCTTGAAAGATAATGCCCCCACGGGGGTGACAACAAAGACGTCACCATCATCCGATCCAAGAGGCCCCTCAACACCTCCAACAAGGGCTACAACGCCTACAGGCGCCGCCGTCAATGGTAGCCTCCTCCAGATATAAGATTTCCACCGGAAACAATGGAGCGAGGGGCGCCTCCACCATCGCCTTCAACGAGAAAAACGACACCCACGGGCGTCGCCGATGATGGCTCATCCTCACCCACTTTAGCAGCTAGGGCACCATCTCCTCCTCCACTTGATCCGCCGCTGAGAAGCCACCGCGAGGAAACACCCATCGACCAGATCCCTTTGGATCGGCATTGAAACAGCCAAAGGTAGAGGAGGTTACATTGCTGTGTGACCGACACCATTGCCACACACACGTCGTCCGAGGCGCCCTCTCAAGATTCACCGTCATAGCCACGCCTCCAAGCCGCCATGAAGGAACGCCCGGCGGCCGCCATCACCCCCCCTCCTCCCTCGCACGGGTTTTGCCCAGCCGGGGTTCGACGGCGGCGGGAGAGGAGGGAAGGCAGAGGGGATCTGGAGGGGAGGGGAGGCGGAGGGAAGGGTAGGCGGACGTATGGGGATGAAGAATTGATAAAATTATTTATGTATTGCTTGAACCTTGTGGATAAGATAGAATAAATTCTATTATATGCTATATTCTATAAATAATCACGACACTAAGCAGTACTAGTACAATGCCCGTGCGTTGCCACGGGCCTTTTGTTGTATATAAAACTTGATGAATTTTTAGTGCTTTCAACGCCTCAACACCTTTGTTGGTGTATTCTTTTTTAGCATCGACATAACACATCTCCATCTCTCTCATACTCTACAAAAAAAATTACACAAACACACATTGTTTTAACATGGGCAACAAATATATAAAGAATAATTATTTGTATGCATCTCTTCTGTTTGTTAAAACTCAATGATTTTTGGTCCAGTCTGTCATACAAATGACTTGTTAGGGACCTTAGGGTGTATATTTTTAAATACATAAAAGTATGAGATATTTCTCTCATAGCAAACAACCCTTTCTCTAAAAAGAGGGTCGATCCTTTTCCTTTTATAGTTAACTGCTCGTGCAAAGACCATGAGGAGCACCCCATTCAAGGTGGAAATTGTATTTTCTTTTTGAGCAGAAAAGGGCTCGGTACTTGCACACTATTGTAACACATAGCGATTAAAGGACATTCAAATGTGTGCCTACTGTACACATGTACAATGCCTTCTGCATCTTCTTTATGATCGCATTATCAAACCCAACTTAGCTCAGTAATTTTACATGTTGCATCTCTGCCAAACCATCATGACCGAAGGTAGCCTGGCAGATCTAGTTTCAAGAAAGAGATAGGGCAACACAGCAGGCCCAAAACTACACACCAAACCAAAATACTTCCTAGACGAACTGTATTACTTACTGGATGGAATTAGCTACAGGACGGTCAAGAATCCACTGAATAAACAAACATTATAACCTTAATATACAGTGGACTCAAGGAAATGGGTGGCATGCAAGACACATTGATCAAGATAACGCCTCATACGGCGCTCCAGCACCGATAACATGGCAGAAGCACAGCTTGCGATCAGGGCTCCTGGATTGTATGGTTGCTATCCTCCCCTGCACCACCACTTCCACCATTAGTTACACTGTTTGTTGCCTCTACCGTGTTACGATCATGGGGAACAAGAAGCTGCATGACCATTGTTGTTTATGTTCCGTTCATCTGTGCTACTCCTCATGGTCTTTGCATGAGCTTTGCGGTGCTGAAAGCGCAAGTGGATAAAGAAGTTAAAGGTGAATCACACCCTTTTGAGGTACCATCTTATAGTGTACTATTTATTTTGTCTAAATCACAATCATAGAAATTCGTTTACATCATGCAATAAATATATGGTCCAGCCAACAACTAAGTGGAAAAGGCACGTACTGATAGACCACAAATGTGACAGAAGTACAACTTATCCATGAACCTCGCCAACTAATCAACAATACCTTCAACATAAAGGTGGGGAAGAAACTGAAAAGCAGACTAACACACATCACTTGCATCTAGTTAGTGTAAAGAACAACACAAATACCACATAATCACCTCTATCATGCTCCTGGGACAGAAACAGATAAAGGGCCTCTCAATAACCAACCAGTTTACAGTACACTGTTTCATAAGCTTCTTCGGCCAAAAGATTTCCAAAATCACAAGTTCAATTAGCCTATTGTTTTAGTTTAGCATTTTATTTAGATTCACATGGAGCCCATTTTAGTGAAATCGAGATTTGTACACATGGTGCAAACAAAGTTCAGTCTTCAGAATTTAAACCACTCGAACAGAGCTGGCATCATTTGGCAATTTATATGGACAAGACTAAAAGGACGCTTAATGATTCCAGATTTCAGAAACAACTCACCAAATATGAGAGGTGATTTGTCATGCAAGTGAATCATTTTGCACAATGTCATGATGTAAAAATTCTAGATTTCCATATTGGAAACAACATGAAACATGAAAGTATGGAGAATAGTAAATTTTGGATCAGCAAAACATAATGATGCCAAGGAACTACCGTGAAGAATATCTGAGTGCAAAACATGAAGTTCCAAAGCTAACATGAATAACAACATTCAGAAAAAGCTAACATGAATAATAGTTGTGACTGAGTTGACATCACATGTGTATTTGCGAATGACTGAATACATACACATGGTCCAATAAACAAACATCAGTAATGAAAATTCTAGATAATCATAAAAAATTGCTCTTATTCCGAATACTTATAGGGATATTATTATTGCAATATAAATAAGTAGAGAAGGTATACAATACAACAAAAAAGGAGATTCCCCTTCTCTTTGCATGAGGGTGCTTGGGATTTTTACCTCTGCAAGTCGTACCCATGGTTGTACCCAACAATATAGAATCTACCGGAATAGAAAAATGCTAGATATATGGTAGAAAATAGTGATTCTCCTCACATATTTCCTTGTGCGATGAGCAATTCCTGAAGAATATCTGAGTGCAAAACCTGAAGTTCCAAAGCTAACATTAATAACAACATTCAAAAAAAGCTAACATGAATAATAGCTGTGGCTGAGTTTTGCGGAAGACTGAATACATACACATAGTCCAATAAACAAACATCAGTAATGAAAATTCTAGATAATCATAAAAACATTGCTCTTATTCTGAATACTTGTAGGATATTATTATTGCAATAAAAATAAGTAGGAAGGCATACAGTACGCAAAAAAGGAGATTACCCTTCTCTTTGCATGAGGGGTGCTTGGGATATTTACCTCTGCAAGCTGTACCCATGGTTGTACCCAACAATATAGAATCTACCAAAATGTAAAAATGCTAGATGTATGGTAGAAAATAGTTATTCTCCTCACATATTTCCTTGTGCAATGAGAAATTCCTAACATCCTGGAAAAACATTGATTTTTGAATGGTGTGCTTCTTGAGAATGAGTGAAATCCACCTCGAATTGACTAATTTTTGGGCCGCATTGATGTGCAATTGTTGTAGACACTATCCAGTCTTCTATGAAGGAAATAATGAAATAGTCTTAGTAATTCTGTTCATGCTGGTAAATACAAATAAGCACAATATCCAGCAGCACTTCAATGATGACATGCCTGGACACTTAATTCTTGAATTTGCATCACTAAGTATATATACAATTGAAGTTTTAACACTTAATATTATGCTTAATGAAGCATATATCACAATCAATACAACGATGGACTCGTCGCACATACTCTTACGCACAAGACCCCAGCTCATATCTACTTTATCACATTAAATTTTCACACGAGGTTGAAGCAATTTGATGACGTAAGTCTTCATCCATCAAACCATGTGCATCATTAAATTTTCTCCAACATAGTATAGAACCCTCTTTAATGTTTTCATAGGATTTAATATACAAAACGAAATACAACAAATGACATGTGTTTCAGTATCAATAGAACAACCTCTAAAACTTTCATGTTTTAACTTCATTTCAATTCAATCTCTAACAGGGCCTAATCTGCCATATGAAAAATACTGCACCCAAGAAAATAACTTTGTAGAAAACAAACTAAGTTGGTGGTTGCTCTCAAACCGTGCATCCAAACGACACAAAAAGTACTTTAGAGAAAAACCTTGGAACTTGTTTTACAACTTATATATAGAGGCCAACTCGAAATTTTAGGCATAACTAACTCATTTTTAGCTAGAAGCTTGCTGCCCAAACTGACAACTAGTGCAGTTTTAACTGAACCAATGTCAGTGATGTGCAGTAAAGGATATCCAATGGTACAGAAGCAGTTACAATCCTCATGTGTAAGCAACTACAGGAATATTCTTTACAGAACTAACCTCTCTCCCAAGTTCAATTGCTTGGACACATATAGACATGTTCATTTTCTAAAAGCACTACCAAAAGAATCCCCTCTAACTGAATCTATCTAGTACGTTCAGACCAGCCTGTCCAGCAACACTAAAAGCTACATGACTGCACTTCTACTTAACAGCAACGAAGGTTACCATGCCCCTAGTTAATTAACAACTAAACTTGGCATCCATGAAGAACCTAGCTTAGCCAACAATTGAATTAGGCCCATACCCACAGATTGTTACAAGAGAACAACAATTACAAGAACGGATTAAGTACTTCCTAGCAGAGCAGACATTCAGATTAAGTTCTCCTATGACACAAAAAACGGATACATCTTCACTTCAATATTTCTTGCTAAATATCACAGCAACCACTGCCAAGAAATCATCCTCATGTCTCCCCAGATTTTACACTTGCAAAAAATGCTATCAGACTAAATAGAAGAATCAATTAGCACAAGCCTATACACCTAAAGTTTGAACAATTTTGAATAATCACTACAAGATCCTCTCTTCTCTCTATATTTCATACCGGACTGCAAGAAATGCAAGTAAAAATTAGGAAATACCTCATATAGGCATTACAGGAAGTTGGATTGTTCAATGTCAACGAAAAATATCTCAGCAGTATGTAACGCCCTCGATGCGGCTATAGCTCCCACGTGTCGAGGCACGACTTAGAGGCATAACCGCATTGAAAGCAATGTCACAAGTTAGGCAATCTTCATAACATCCCATGTAATATAGATGATAAAAGGGGAGATACATAGTTGGCTTACACTCGCCACGTCAATCAAAGTACATAAATAGCATTACATCATTCAAACACTCATGGCCCGACTACGGCCCAAAATAAAAGATCAACCCAACATGCGACACAGCCTCGATCGCCCCAACTGGGCACCACTACTGATCATCAGGGAAAGACACATAGTAACGGCGTGAGTCCTCGTCGAACTCCCACTTGAGCTCAAGCGCGTCATCTGGAACGGAATCATCAGGCCCTGCATCTGGTTTGGAAGTAATCTGTGAGCCATAGGGACTCAGCAATCTCGCACTCTCGCGATCAAGACTATTTAAGCTTATAGGTAAGGCAAGGTAAATATGTGGAGCTGCAGCAAGCGACTAGCATATATGGTGGCTAACCTATTCACAAAAGAGAGCGAGAAGAGAAGGCAAAGCGCGAACGAGTAACTAGAGAGCAACCTGCGGCAAGCATTACTCCAACACCGTGTTCACTTCCCGGACTCCGCCGGGAAGAGACCATCATGGTAACTCACACAGTTGATTCATTTTAATTAAGTTAAGGTTCAAGTTATCTACAACCGGACATTAACAAATTCCCATCTGCCCATAACTGCGGGCATGGCTTTCGAAAGTTCAAATCCCTGCAGGGGAGTCCCAACTTAGCCCATGACAAGCTCTCACGGTCAACGAAGGAATAGACCTCCTCCCGAGACATTCCGATCAGACTCGGTATCCCGGTTATACAAGACAACTCCGACAATGGTAAAACAAGTCCAGCAACACCACCCGCTGTGCAGACAAATCCCAATAGGAGCTGCACATATCTCGTTCTCAGGGCACACCGGATAAGCTAAGCGTACGGGAGCCAACGTAACCCAAGTTTCCAAGGGACGGCCCCACACGGTGCTCTAGGTTGGACCAACGCTCAGAGGAGCACTGGCCCGGGGGCTTAAAATAAGATGACCCTTGAGTCCGCGAAACCCAAGGGAAAAGGCTAGGTGGCAAATGGTAAAACCAAGGTTGGGCATTTCTGGAGGAGTTTTATTCAAGGCGGGCTGTCAAGGGGTTCCCATTATCACCCAACCGCGTAAGGAACGCAAAATCCGGAAACATCACACCGATATGACGGAAACTAGGACGGCAAGAGTGGAACAAAACACTAGGAGAGAGGCCGAGCCTTCCACCCTTTACCAAGCATATAGATGCATTAAGATAACAAGGTAACATAATGATGTCCCAACAAGTAAGTAATGTTCCAACAAGGAACGGTCTCCAATCTTCACCTGCAACTAGCAACGCTATAAGAGGGGCTGAGCAAAGCGGTAACATAGTCAATCAATGGTTTTCTAGGACATGGTGGGTTAGAGGTTTGACATGGCAATTTGGGAGGCATGATAAGCAAGTGGTAGGCATCATAGCATAGGCATAGCAAAAGAGCGAGCATCTAGCAAAGCAAAGATATAAGTGATTTCGATGGTATGATCATCTTGCCTGCAAAGTTGTCAGAGTTGACTGGATCCTCGAAAGCAAACTCAACGGGCTCCTCTCTAGCGAACTCGTCTTCCGGCTCTACCCAAACAAGACAAACAAGCAACAAGGACACGATCAACCACGTGCACAGCTCAAACAACAAGATGCAAACATGGTATGCTATGCGGGATGCGATATGTGATGCATATGCAAGATTTGACAAGGAATGAATGAACCTGGCCTCAACTTGGAAATCCAAGTGTGCCAATAGAAAGGTGAGATGAAATCGCTTGAAAACGATATAAAGATCACCGGAATCGGAGTCACGGTTTGGAAATGGCAAGCAATTCAAATATGGCACCGGTCTGCGATATACAGCAAGTAGCCATCTAAATGCAACAAGATGAACATGCTACAACACTCAAACATGACAACAAAATACATGGCAGGGATCCACTCATGATGCTTAACAAAAGATGAACACTGAGCTACGACCAATTCATCCATTAACAGGATCAAACAAGCATGGCAAAAATGCATTTGGTAAACAGATTTCAGACTTAGTGAAATTAACACTTGTTTGGAATTTCAGACCAGGTAGCACACTTTGGAGCATGAAAACTATATGCTACAGGGGTTCAACATGGCAAAGTAAAGCATGGCATGGAGCTACTCAAAGAGCTTAACAAAAGTCCCTTAGTGACCTTGAGCCAAAAGGGATCAGAAAATACATTTGTAAGCATGTGAACATGGCAAAAACATAATCAGATCTCAGACTTTGTGAAAAACTGGAGCATGCAAAACAGATATCAAGTAGGCATGTTTACGAGCTCGATGCACTCACTACAGAGCATGTCATGACAATCTAAGCATACACCCGTCAAGAATACACATTATACAAGCTAGACATGGCAAGAACAGAAACATAGCATGCACGGATCAACTACAATATCCTCGGCAAATTGCAAAGTTTGAAGGAAGCTCGAGTTGATAGGCGAGATCGCCTCTCTTGCTGATGATCTTGAAAGGTCCCACGTACCTAGGGGCAAGCTTCCCTTTGATACCGAAGCGGCGAGTACCTTTCATAGGACAGACGCGGAGGTAAACATGATCTCCGATCTCGAAAGCCAAATCACGGTGCTTACTATCATAGTAGCTCTTCTGGCGGGATTGGGCTGCTTTGAGGTTATCTCGAATGACTTTGCACATTTCCTCTGCCTCTGTGATTAAGTCATTATCCAGAAGCTGACGTTCACCGGTTTCGGACCAGTTGAGAGGGGTACGGCACTTCCTGCCATACAGAATTTCAAATGGGGCCTTGCCCGAACTTGCTTGAAAACTGTTGTTGTAGGAGAATTCAGCATATGGAAGACAATCCTCCCACTTCATGCCGAAGGAGATCACACAAGCCCTGAGCATATCTTCCAAAATCTGGTTGACACGCTCGACTTGACCGCTAGTTTGAGGATGGAAAGCTGTGCTGAAGCGGATGTTGGTGCCCATGGCCTTCTAAAAAGAATCCCAAAACTTGGAGGTAAAGATGCTGCCACGGTCTGAAGAGATCACCCGTGGAATACCGTGCAGAGAGACAATTCGAGAGGTATAGAGCTCTGCCAATTGAGCTACAGTGATTGACTCTTTGATAGGCAGAAAATGAGCCACTTTAGTGAGTTTGTCGATAACAACGAATATAACATCATTGCCACATTTGGACTTTGGAAACCCAGTCACGAAGTCCATCTCAATGGCAAGAGGTTGGAGGAGACCAGCTGGCCTTTGGTGTTCTGCCTTCACCCTTCTGCAGACATCACACTCATTCACGAACTGAGCAATCTCGCGCTTCATTCGAGTCCACCAATAAGCCTGCTTGAGGTCCTGATACATCTTCGTGCTCCCAGGGTGGATGGAGAGGAGAGAATTGTGAGCCTCATTCATGATCACTTTACGAAGGTCACCTTTCGGCACAACAATACGATCTTCGAAGAGAGTATCCTTGTCATCAAGGCGGTAGCACTTGTACTTGGGTTGACTCTTGGCAATCCCAATCTTCACCTTCTTTACCATAGCATCAAGAAGCTGAGCTTGGCGAATCTGGTCTTCCAAGGTAGGAGAGACTTGAAGGTTGGCGAGGAAATCTTGAGGAACAACTTGCAGATTAAGTTTGCGGAAAGCTTCACAAAGATCGGGTTGATAAGGCTTGAGAATAAGACTATTGCAGTAAGCCTTCCTGCTCAATGCGTCAGCAATCACATTGGCCTTGCCTGGAGTATACTTGATACTCGGATTATACTCTTGAATCATTTTGACCCATCGAGTCTGCCTGAGGTTGAGATTAGGCTGAGTGAAGATGTACTTGAGACTCTTGTGGTCAGTGAAGATGTCCACTTTTCTTCCCAATAAGAGATGTCTCCAAGTCAAAAGAGCATACACAACTGCCGCCAACTCGAGGTCATGAGTGGGGTAGTTCTTCTCGTTGGGCTTCAACTGGCGAGAGGTATAAGCCACAACTTTCTTCTCTTGCATCAACACTGCGCCAAGACCTTGGAGAGAGGCATCGCAAAAGACCTCGTACGGCTTGGATTCATCAGGAGGAGTCAGAACTAGAGCAGTGACCAATTTCTCTTTCAAAGTGTTGGAAGCAATGTCACACTCCGGAGACCAAACGTACTTGACGTGCTTCTGGAGAAGATTTGAGAGAGGCTTCGCGATCTTAGAAAAGTTTTCAACGAATCTTCGACGGTAGCTTGCGAGACCGAGGAAGCTACGGAGTTGCTTCACGTTCTGAGGTGGTTCCAATTTCACAATTGCAAACACCTTCTCAGGATTCACCGCAATGCCCTTGGCAGAGATGATATGCCCAAGATAAAGAACCTCATCGAGCCAAAATTCGCACTTGAAGAACTTGGCGTAGAACTGGTGTTCCCTAAGCTTATCGAGTACCAAACGCAAGTGCTTGGCATGATCCTCCTTGTTCTTAGAAAAAACCAGAATGTCATCGAGATAGACCAAAACGAAGTCATTGGTGTAGGCGTTGAAGATGAAGTTCATCATGCGAGAGAGAGTCGGAGGAGCGTTGACGAGACCAAAAGACATGACAGTGTATTCATATGAACCATAGCTTGTCCTGAAAGCCGTCTTGGGAATATATTGCTCACGGATTCGAATATGATGATAACCCATACGGCGATCAAGCTTGGAGAATACTTGGGCACCTTTGAGTTGTTCGAACAGCTCGTTGATGTTGGGAAGTGGGTATTTGTTCTTGATGGTCTTCTTGTTCAATGGACGGTAATCAACACAAAGTCGGTCCGTTCCATCCTTCTTCTTCACAAAAAGAACACCACAACCCCACAAAGAAGAACTAGGTCGGATGAGACCCATTCTCTCTTAACTATCGAGTTGCTTCTTCAGCTCCTTCAACTCTTTAGGTCCGAGCTTGTAGGGACGCTTGCACACTGGTTCCGTGCCAGGCTCAAGATCAATGACGAATTCAACTGGCCGGTGCGGAGGCATTCCTGGAAGCTCTTCTAGAAAGACGTCTTGATATTCGCAAACGACTAGAATTTGCGAGATAGCATCCAGTTCACCCTTCTCATTGAGAGAAAACAGACAGATGGTATCGTCATTAGCGGCAAAGACAATTACATCCTCAGACGAATGAGTCAATTGAATCTACCTGGCTGCACAATCAAGCTGAGCCTTGTGCTTAGAAAGCCAATCCATCCCAAGAATAAGATCCATATCCGAGTTACCAAGGACCATTGGAGAAGCCAGAAACTTGAAATCACCCATCATGATAGAAACATCCGGGACTATTGAAGTAGCCCTCATAGACTTAGCCGGAGAAACCACTCCCATAGGTTTACCCAACATTTGCGAAACGAAGTCATACTTGGAAACAAATGATCTTGACATGAAACAATGCGATGCACCAGTGTCAAAAAAAACTTTTGTGGGAAAAGAGTTAACTGGAAAGTTACCCATGATGACATCTGACGAGTCCTCTGCCTGAGCTACATTCAGCAAGTTGACCTTGGCGTGCTTGGGGTTATGCTTAACCATAGCTGTACTTGCCGATCTCACAGGAGGAGGAGGAGGGAGATGCCTCTGATTGAAGCACTTGTTGGCATAGTGACCCTTCTGTTGGCACTTGTTGCACGTGACCTCTGAAATCGGACGGTGATACGGAGCACTCGATCTTGGAGCTTGAGACGAAGTCTTGTTCTGGAAGCCAGGGTTGGGTGGGTGGGAAGATCCACTGCCACCTTTGCTCTTCTGATACGGCTAACGGAACGGAGGAGGAGGAAGCCAATACTTCTGCTGCTTAGCCACTTGAGTAGAGGAAGAAGGAGTAGCATCTCTGACTCGCTTCTTGGAAGCATCACACCTCAGTTGAGCAGCCTCTTGCTTCAATGCCATGTTGTAGAACTCATCGTACCTCAAGGGCTCAAAGAGAACAAGAGCTAGCTGGATTTCTTCTCTGAGACCACCCCTGAACTGGTATATCATGCTCTTCTCATCAGGGACATCCTGCTTAGCAAAGCGGGCGAGCTTATGAAACAACTTGTTGTAGTCATAGACAGACAAAGAGCCTTGCTTCAGGTTGCGGAATTCCGCATGCTTGCTTTCAACCACGCTCTGAGGAATATGATGAGCTTTGAAATCTTGACGGAATTCATCCCAGGTAATCACACGGCCTCCTCTGGAATCCTTGTACTGCTGGAACCATTCTGCAGCTTGGTCTTTGAGTTGGAAGGAAGCGAACTTGACAAAGTCCAAAGGCCTGACGTTACTGCACTCGAAATGCTTGCACAAGTCCACAAGCCAATCGTTAGCATCAGTTGCCTCAACACAATTGCTGAAAGTCTTTGGCCCGTTAGCAAGGAACTGGTTGAGTATAGCAAAGTGATTCTGATTGTTGCCTTGGTTGCCTTGGTTCGCTTGATTGTGCTCTTGAAGAATTTGCATGATCAACTGCGTGTTTGCATTGGTTGCGGCCATCACAGCTTGCCATGCCTCCGGAGGAGGTGGAGGTGGTGGCGTATCAGGATTCGGAGTCGTGCGCGTTGGAGGAGCCATCCTGAAGAGGTTGACATCCATTAGCACATTGATAGACAAATATTGAAGCTGAATCCAACGGAATGAAAATTGCAACATATAGTCTTCACATCCGAACAAAATGAACGAATGCATTCCACTTGAAATGGTCACATATCCATAAATTGAGAAGCCACTTAGAATTTAGGTAGAGGAATAAATCAACAAGGTACGGATCAAGAACGAATACTCGGTAAGAAATCCCAATCTCAAACCAAATATCCGTGGAAGAAGAACTAGAGCTACAAGAATTCCCACCTATGAAACTCCCGAACCTTTTCGGTTATGCAATCAGGTGTTGGGGATACAGGGGAAGCATAATATGTCACCCAAATCTAGCAAATCCTACATCCAGCTGTATCCATCCTTCAACACATAACCGAGAAAAACTTCGGAAACCATCTACCTTAACCTTCGAAAAGCATCCGTTATACAAGTTATGGCAATACTCCCGAACTCCCGCCCCAGTACTGGGTGGCGTCGAGGTTATCTCACCAATGAACTGCATAAAAGAGATTTTCGATGTCGGCGTACTAAACTCAGGTATTCCAGAACTGCAACGATAAAATTGTGACGACAACACCTCGGAGCTCAACTCCCCGGGACACTGCCACAACCCCTAAAGACAGGAGGCACCAAGAACAATGTTCTCGTCACAAAACCATCGGAACGATTCCAAGATACCCGCGTGATCCTAAAAAAACAATTTTAGTGAAATTTGAGAAGAGAATAGTCAAAACTCTACGTCAGGATGCCTTACCAGAGCGATGAGGGGACTGGGGAGTAAAACGAATTCCTAAACTCTCTGATATATAATTCCTAAATGACTCAAAACATTTTTCTAGACTCAACAACGGCTGCTAAAAACAATCAAGCAATGGGGGCTCCTAAGGTCGGGGAAGGCTCTGATACAACCTTGTAATGCCCTCGATGCGGCTATAGCTCCCACGTGTCGAGGCACGACTTAGAGGCATAACCGCATTGAAAGCAATGTCGCAAGTTAGGCAATCTTCACAACATCCCATGTAATATAGATGATAAAAGGGGAGATACATAGTTGGCTTACACTCGCCACGTCAATCAAAGTACATAAATAGCATTACATCATTCAAACACTCATGGCCCGACTACGGCGCCAAAATAAAAGATCAACCCAACATGCGACACGGCCCCGATCGCCCCAACTGGGCACCACTACTGATCATCAGGGAAAGACACATAGTAACGGCGTGAGTCCTCGTCGAACTCCCACTTGAGCTCAAGCGCGTCATCTGGAACGGAATCATCAGGCCCTGCATCTGGTTTGGAAGTAATCTGTGAGCCACAGGGACTCAGCAATCTCGCACCCTCGCGATCAAGACTATTTAAGCTTATAGGTAAGGCAAGGTAAATATGTGGAGCTGCAGCAAACGACTAGCATATATGGTGGCTAACCTGTTCACAAAAGAGAGCGAGAAGAGAAGGCAAAGCGCGAACGAGTAACTAGAGAGCAACCTGCGGCAAGCATTACTCCAACACCGTGTTCACTTCCCGGACTCCGCCGGGAAGAGACCATCATGGTAACTCACACAGTTGATTCATTTTAATTAAGTTAAGGTTCAAGTTATCTACAACCGGACATTAACAAATTCCCATCTGCCCATAACTGCGGGCACGGCTTTCGAAAGTTCAAATCCCTGTAGGGGAGTCCCAACTTAGCCCATGACAAGCTCTCACGGTCAACGAAGGAATAGACCTCCTCCCGAGACATTCCGATCAGACTCGGTATCCCGGTTCTACAAGACAACTCCGACAATGGTAAAACAAGTCCAGCAACACCACCCGCTGTGCCGACAAATCCCGATAGGAGCTGCACATATCTCGTTCTCAGGGCACACCGGATAAGCTAAGCGTACGGGAGCCAACGTAACCCAAGTTTCCAAGGGACGGCCCCGCACGGTGCTCTAGGTTGGACCAACACTCAGAGGAGCATTGGCCCGGGGGTTTAAAATAAGATGACCCTTGAGTCCGCGAAACCCAAGGGAAAAGGCTAGGTGGCCAATGGTAAAACCAAGATTGGACATTGCTGGAGGAGTTTTATTCAAGGCGGACTGTCAAGGGGTTCCCATTATCACCCAACCGCGTAAGGAACGCAAAATTCGGGAACATAACACCGATATGACGGAAACTAGGGCGGCAAGAGTGGAACAAAACACTAGGAGAGAGGCCGAGCCTTCCACCCTTTACCAGATCTCAGACTTAGTGAAAAACTGGAGCATGCAAAACAGATATCATGTAGGCATGTTTACGAGCTCGATGCACTCACTACAGAGCATGTCATGACAATCTAAGCATACACACATCAAGAATACACATTATACAAGCTAGACATGGCAAGAACAATAACATAGCATGCACGGATCAACTACAACATCCTCGACAAAATCGCTAACAAGTAGACAATCTGCCCAGATACACGAAATAGCAAAAGTAGAGCTCGATTGACTCAAGCTAGGGTGCTTCATAATTGCAAACAAAGACATGGATGGATAGAGCACTACAAGATTAACAAAACATCCTTACTGATCATCCTCAAAAGAGGCACGGATCACTAGGAAACAACATGAACATATGGCATATTGAAATAAACAGATCAAGGACTTAGTGGAAATGCTAAGTCCCTGAAATCAGCATTAAGGAATGCACCACTTTGCAAGCTTCTGCTAGTCACCACACACATCACAAAATTACATGGGTTGCACCTCTGGAAAGAAGGCAAAACACATAACAAAACACATGTAGAGCTCAGGGGCATATCATGCACACATTAATCATGGCAAAAATGACAAATATGTAACTGGAGCAGCAGATCTGACAATTATCTCAAATAGCACTCTTCCAACAGCATTTCGGGCATCAAGATGAACTCAAATGAAAATGATGCAATGAGCTGAAATGGTGTGCTCTCTGAGACGAACATTTTGATATGCTATATGCCCAAAACAGAGCTACGGATGCAAAGTTATGATGCGATGAACATAGCAAAATAATTAGGGTTTCGGGGCAAAAAGTCAACCCCGAGATTTCGGATCTCAGATCCAGATCGGGACCTCGCCGGAGTTACTGTTCATGCACGAAAGTCGAGGACGCCAGGGTACTTGGAGCTCACCGGAGACGGAGGAGATCGCCGGAGAGGAACTTGAGGCGTGGAGGAGGAGGCCGGAGGGAGGCGGAGCCGGCCGGTGGCGGCGGGACGGCGACGCTCGCCGGCG
>NC_057797.1:411239380-411248465 GCF_018294505.1 Triticum aestivum | reverse complement strand
CGCGCGACGGGACGGGCGGCGGCGCCACGTGGCGTCACGCCACTGGTGCGGGGCGGCGGCGCGACTTCGTTCGGTCGGGGCGGACGTGTCTGGTGGCGGCACGAGGAGTTTTCTAGGGTTTCGGGGGGAGGAAGAAGAAGAATTTCGGAGGGGTCTTTAAATAGGCATAGGAGGAGCTTGGAGAGTCCAAATGAGGTGCGGTTTTCGGCCACGCGATCGTGATCGAACGCTCTTGATGATGGAGAGGGTTTTGGGCCAAAATGGAGGGGTGTTGGGCTGCAACACACACGAGGCCTTTTCGGTCCCTCGGTTAATCGTTGGAGCATCAAACAAAGTCCAAATGATACGAAACTTGACAGGGGGTCTACCGATAGTAAACCAAGGCTGCTTGGCAAGTCTTGGTCCAATCCGGAAATGTTTAAACCCCACACACGAAAGAAAGGTAGAAATGACCACCGGAGGAGAACGGAGCGCCGGAATGCAAAACGGACAACGGGAAAAATGCTTGGATGCATGAGATGAACACGTATGTAAATGCAATGCACATGATGATATGATATGAGATGCATGACAACGACAACAACACACGGAGACAAAGACCCAAACCCAAGGAAATAAAATAACTTAACGCCGAAAACGGCAAGAGTTGGATTACATATTAGGTAAATCATATCCGGGGTGTTACACAGTACCATTAAAGTTTTGCATGCTACATTTCCGATTCGACAATTCAATATCAACGAAAAATATCTCAGCAGAATAAGTTTCTAGGTTGCTTAAGGAGAATAGTTCCTAGGCAGACAATATTGGGGACTCAGATATTCAGAATTAAAATTCAAGCCGCTGCAACCAAAATTTTGGAATGTGTCAACATGATATTGTGTAGCGAAAATGCTGAATAAAACAGTAGTTTCCCTAAGTTACAGAGAAGAACTAAACAAATGAACGTAATTTAATTGTCAAGGCCCTATCAAAAACCAGCAAAGAGAAGACCCATTATCACAATGTCCTGTTTGGGATTCAATTATGAACAAATGAAAAGAATCTACTTCAATACATCTTGGGAACTTCCTTATAGGGGATCATCCTCAGACTGAATCATAATGTGCTGCAAAACAAGAAAAATGGTTGTGTATTTTCGCCTATAAAACTGGTGTCAATTTATGTAGCTTGATCTCACACAAAATGATAGACAAAAATCCATGCACTAAATGCTGGTGGTTATTGAGTTATCACAAAATGATATGCTTCTTTGACAACACCTACTGCCACATTTGAACACTTCTTGACAGTAGTAATAAAGAAAGAAACCAACAGAAGATATCTGTGGAAAATGACCTGAATGGAAAATTTAAATATAGATGAATCAAAGCTGCTACCTGCAAGTGTGTCATGCAAGTAGATATTGTTCCAACAGCTACTGTCTCATTTGAACAATTCTTGACAATAGTCTGATGAAAACATATTTCAATATTATAAGTGAACACTTCTTGAAAATTATCTCATGTAGCTCTGTTTCTGTTTCCTGTGAGCATCAAGGCATACCTTTGTTTTGCATCAATGTCTGAACTTTGCCATGTTAATAAAACGAACAACTTTGCCCGAAAAATATAAGCCAATCCAAAATAGTGTCCTGCAGGTAGATAATACAATTGAGAATTAATCATCGTAAAGTAGCAATGACAGAAGAGGTGGACTTGAATTTCAATGACTTGGTCACACAGAGAGCAGGCAGCTTTAGGTCTGTCAGCAGTTGGCCGTCAGTTTTGGGAAAGAAGCCATATGAAAAAACTGTATTTCCCCTCAGTTCTGATGTGCCAGATTGAGTTTAGGTCTGGCCGCTCGTTGGATCCAATGAAGCGGTAGAGTATGTTTTCGTCGCATTCCAATTAAAGTGATTTCATCTCATTTCTTTGTGGAGCAAAATTCGGTAGATGTACATTCATTAAATCGACTTCAAACTCCATGCGGTCTTTGATGTAAGAAGGTCACAAAGAAACACACTTTCATCTTAAAATTTGATGTGGTGAACAACCGATTCATTTATTACACCCAACACTTGCAAAATGCAATGACAACAGAATTATGTACTCCCAATGAGAGCAGAAATTGTTTGAGATTGTAGTACAATACTCCCTTTGTTGGAAAGAAAAATGTATAATAAGTGACCAAATGAAAGCACCATTTGTGAAAAGAGAACATATACAGTAGCACGTCGCAAAAATAGAATCGTTCTTATTCATTTGTTTGTTTGTTATTTTTGTGCAGTAAAATATTTTTGCTTTGGGGTAATTACAAAATCACAACAATGCACTGCCGATTTTGAGTACAGTCGGATTGTATCAATGGTATGTCCTACATTCCACATATTATGAATATAAGTTGGTACTTAGTATTAAAATTTGAATGGATCACTAAAAAAAGGTTAATTATCGTAATGGATTGTAATACTAACGACGGTGTATGTGCATGTCAGCTACAAAAGGAAGCAACTAATGCATACCATATAGTCTAATATATAATAGTATAAACAGAAACTGGGATGGGGATGAGGATGGGACCCCTCACCTGCGCTTTCCTTCTGCACAACGTTGTTAATCGCTAGCATCCGTAGCTCCTCCTCGCCCCTTCAAGTGGCAGAGTCCCGGAGAGCGCACCGCCGGGTGCCGGTGCCTAGCGGAAGTAGGCGAGGGACGCAGCGCAGCACACAGTGGCAGCAAGCACATGAAACACACACACACACACACACACACATACACACACACACTACATCAGCAAGCAAGCATACATAACTATAGTACTGAAACTAAAATTTCCATAGTTCAGCAGGAGCTTAGAGAGGATGGATGGATTGCGTTGCCTATCAGAATGAAGACGTTTCCTGTCAGAGCATGTCAGAATATACAAAGTTAATACATAAATATGTCATAACATAACACTTTGTTTTCTACTCCGTCAGTTGACAAATATAAGATGTTTTGGATATTTCAGTATGAAGTACATGCATGCGGACTAAAATGAGTAAACAGACACACTAAAACATGTATATATGCATCTGATTCACAAAATAGCATGACCGTTGTAAATTGCTGGTCAACATACAGTTTCCTATAGCCCAATTCTGAACCCATATAGGAGTACAGTTCAGACACATTTACAGTTTAGAGGCAAATTAAACGGCAGAGGCACGCACCTCCATCGTCGACGGCGTCCACATCGACCCCTAGCTCCTCGACCAGGTACCTGCACACCCGTGGCCTTCCCTTCCCGGCAGCGAAGTGCAGCGCCACGAGACCTTGGTCCTTGGCCGCCTCCACCACCTCCCTGGGACGGCCCCTGCCCTGATCCAGATCTCTCACCAGCCCTGCGACGCGACGAATGGGAGAGTCAGTGCCTCCCAGATCCAAACAAAACCCACGCGAAATCGCCCACGTACTCTTGAAGAGGCGGAGGTCACCGCGGCTCGCCGCGTGGAGGAGCGGAAGCAATCCGTCGGCGGGCGGAGGGGGCGGGCTAGGGTTTGGAGGGGCGGCGCGGCGCTTGGCTGAGGTGGCGGCGGGGTGACACCGCGCCATGGCGACCAGCGGTGGCGAGGTGGCGCCGTGGGATCCGTGGCGGCGGCGAAGGCGTCCCTGGCGATCCCAGATCGAGGCCGCTGGTGGGAGGAGACAGAACTTTTTTCCTTTGCGATTCTGAAAACCGGTGGACGAAGGTGTGGGAGCGGGATGTGACAAAACAAAACCGACGAAAAAAACCATTGAAGGTGGGACGAAAAAAACCCGAAACGGAGACTACCAAACATTAGGAGTAGAGATTGGTTGGTTCAATTTTTTTTGCGTGGAGGAAACTACCTGGGAGGTGGGAGGGAGTAAGAAAAAGAACCGTCTCGGCTGAGCGGGAGGTGGGAGCAAGTACTAAAGAAGTACCAAAAAAGACCAGGTAAGGTGGGATGAAAATAAAACCTGGAACGCGACCTACCAACTGAGACATTAGGAGTAGAGATCTTTAGAAGGAGAAAATTAAATAGCCCAAGTTGTACAAAATTGGAAGCTTCCACTCGGCGTACGTGTTTGGTCATGCACACGCCACTACTGTAACATATGATGACCATTTGTTTGTGTCACGTACTTTATGGCCTTTGGTGTGATGCAGCGCGAGCATCATCGACATGTTTTGAGAGCCAGTCAAGTGACGTGACCTGATTAACTAGCTGCATTTTTTTTCTTGGTCAGGACAGGTAGCGGCCGCCGCCGTCGACGGAAAGCTAGGGACAGTCACGTGTGAGTTGGTGATCCGTGCACGTCATGCATGCGTCATGCTGAAGTTCGTACAGAGTGGTAAACTACCACTAAGTATAGTATTTTGCACAATCCTCATCCTGCCAGCACCTCCATAAATGAATTAAGGCATTTCTAACCAATCCCCTATAACTGGTTAAAGGAGTGGAAATTTGGTTTTACTCCTTCAACAGGTACCTAGCTGATCCCCAATGGACGCTAATGGAGGATAAATTATCCTTAGCCGCGTCCTGCCTCCCTATATTTACTCCATCGCTCAGTTCTTGAGTAAAAAGTTCACTCTCCTTCGCTACACTCCCCCGCTCCACTCTCGCACCGCATCTTTACCGGCACCGCCCCTCCCACCCCATGTCGGCCACCGCCCGCCGCCACGGTCCTTGAGCACCCGGACTTGTGCCTTCTCGCCCCGTCACCGGCGCACAGCCGATAGATCTGCGGCTTTCGCGTCCGCCGCTGGATTTGGCGAGTCCTGCCGCTAGCGACTGCGTCTTGCCATGGATTGTCCAGGTATCGAACCACACAGCCTCGGCAACGCTCTGCGCCGCATGCAGGTATTGATTCCGCCTCTAGCCGCTCAGATCTCTTCCTTCGGTGGATTGCCCTCAAAGACACTCCCGGCTGTCGCCCGGGCTCAGTGCTGGCCCAGCAGCTCGTCGGCTCATTATTGCTGGTCATAATGTGCGACGATTGCCCGCGGCAGGTGGTGCGCCTAGTTTCTACCACGCCGGAACATCCCGGATGGGTGTTCTGCAGGTGCAAAAGAGATGGCGTATGTGCATTTTTTCATTCGGTTGTTCATCGATTTGGTGCAATTTCAGTAGCTCATTGTTTGCTCTAATTTGTGTGTAGGATGGATGTAAGCTTTGTAATAGGAAAAATATTACATTGGTCTATTGATAGCATGGAAAATGATAGGTTCTCGTGCACTCGTTGCTAGAATCGAGGCTAGAGATGAGACTAGATGCAAAGTAACGTCTACTTCGGAATCGAAGAAGAAAGAAGTGTGCAAGCTCGAGAAGCCGCAGATTAACAATGAAGACATAGCGAAGATATTAACCCAACTAGTGGGAGTAGTTGTGGAAGTTGGATATCTTTTAAAATATCTAATTATGGTTCTTGCTTTCTTTGGTCTTGCTCTCATAGCGAAGAATTGGTGAATTATGTACACCAATGTATCAAAATGTCGTTGAATGAAGTAAAGAAGCAAATAAATGTGTTTCAGTGGCTGAAAATGAAATGAAAATGAAAAAAATTACACCGTTATATATAAGGGATCGGTTAGGTCCGGCAAAAACTTAGTGGAGTAAAAATACTCCACTAAGGTTTTACTCCACCGGATACTCTACTATTTCTAGGGGATCGGTTAGAAATGCCATTAGGTAATTGGTTTCAAGATTGATACCCTTAAATGACTTGCAGAATGAGAGAGCAAGTATAAGGTCCCCCCCCCGGAAGCTGCTTCAAAACTTTGCATCATCACCTCTGGTGATAACTAATGACTACATAAGTTTATGGACATAAGGTAACTTCAACACGGTTTACTCCCAAATGTTTAGCCCAGATGATCCAGACACTTTTGGCCATCCAACAACTATCACCAAATCTGTCCGGACAAGTCTGAATGTTCGAAATCCCACAAACTGGAATCAAAACTCGAGAGGTTCGTCCGGATCTCCGCCACGTAGGCATTTGACACTCTCATCCTGCACAAAAACCCCATCTAGCGCCCTTTCTATCACTCCGTCCGTCCTCCATGCGCTATGTACCCACATCCTCAGAGACCGCCGCCGTCGCTATACCACCCAGGCCTTGTTAGACCTCCGTCGCTCCACCCAGGAGCCCGCCATGCTTTGCCTACACCACCCTTCCACCCTTGATTCAGTCGTCGGCTAGGAAACCTCCACCCCTGCAGATGCCATTTTTAAAGTTTTTGTTGTTTACTTTGAAGGAAGCACGATCGATTCAGATGAGAAGTACTTCTACAACTAATTCATGGATTCATCCTAGTTGGATGAAGAATATGAGGATGAAATGGTGGTGATGAAGATGACTCTTGAAGACGCTAAGCGTGCAGAGAAGCATGTTCTCAATCACTAGGGATCAATGAAGGGACACTACTTTGTCCCCGACGCGTTGTTCCAGTCCTATTTCCGCCATTGATTTTGGATGCGGTGAAATGTGTTCAGTCGCCTCTACACAGGTGTCTTGACCTATGATGACTACTTGAGGAAGGATGCCGTTGGAACCATTGGGTTCTTTGGTTACCAGAAAGTGCGCGGCTACTTTGATGATGCTTGTCTGCAACACTAGCACAGATTCATGAGAGGAGTAACTTTGGATGTCTGAAAGCATGTGCCATGGCCAAGGTGTTTGGACTGGAGTTCTTGAGAGAACCAATTGTCAAAGACATTACAAGGCTCATGCACATAGAGAAGCAAAAAGGTTGGCCAGAATGCTCGGATCCCTGGATTGCCTGCATCGAAAATCAAAGGACAGTCCGTATGCTCAACAAGGGCAACTAAAACATGTGTCCGAATAAGTTAAATTTTAGGTTGAACTATTTTATTTCAAAACTTTATGTTTGGATTATAATATCTATATTTGAATTATTGTTTCCTTGGAATATTTACACAACATAATTATTAGTGAATTTTGCTATATTTTATTATTATTTGGAGTGCTCCGGATATAGAAAGAAACTAGAAGGATTGGGCGCACTTCGCTGCATTGTTGGTGTTGTTGGGATTTTATTAATAAAAATTTCATTTGGCGTGCGGGGGAGATGATAACTTGTGTTTTCTTTTTTTTATAATGCGGTAATTTGATGGTATCTTTCTAACGGTATAATTATGTGTTATGTGCAAATTAATCCACACGTATCCAAGGAAGTTTCTTGCAGTGGTGGTCACATGTATTGTATTGGTGTTGCAGTATTGCATGTTTGCATTTATTTTTCGTTAGTTGATGAGAGAGTGTGTGGCTGATGTATTTTTATAAGTTGAATGTTGCAGATTCATTTGAGAAATCATTGACCAGTCAAAATCATGACCCAAATTCAAAATTGTACACCTCGCTTGAATGAGGTAGTTCATTGAGAAATTGTTGACCAAGTCAAAAGTTGGGAACTCGATCCAAAATCATATTGTTGCTACAGTGTTGCATGCTAGCATTTTTATTTTTTGTCGGGTAATAAGAGCGTGAGCGAGACTGGAATGTTTTTATAAGCTAGTTGCTGCTGATTGATTTGAGAAATCTTGACCAGTAAAAGTCATGAACAAAATTTAAAATTAAACACCTCACTTGAATGAGAGAGTTCCTTTAAAAGTCGTTGACCAAGGGGATACTTGTGTGAGATCTCACAATAGGTGTGATCCATGAGATCAATTTTTATTTTGAAAAATTACATGTTCAAACATTCTCAATTTTTTTAGACTCACATCAATGTTTGATGTACAAGCTGAAAAAATTTCAGCTCCTAATTCAACTTATATTAACATAAACAAAAAAGACAAAATTGAATGTGAATAGTGTCAAAATACTATTCACCAAAAGTTGTCACGATTCACATTCGAATTTGTCTTTTTTGAATCTCTAAATGTGCATCAAGTTTTGAGCTGATTTTTGTGGAGTCATGGACATACCTCACATGGATGTTGTTAAATAATTCAGTTTTTTAAATGTCTAAATATGAAAAAAAATCTGTGTTGATATCTCGTACAAGTTTCCCCCATTAGAGCACATCTAGATATGCCAAAATCCAATCCAAATCCAACATACTTTTTTTTAATGTTGGCAAAGCTTGCCAAATTCATTGATCAGAAGGGGAGTAACAAGAATACCACCAAAGGAGGAAAGCACAACAAAAGGGCTGGTGCTGAAAGAAAAGAAAAAAAATGGAAACCCGTCGGCACCAACACAAAGCCAAGATCCGCCAACAACCGTGCACACCATTGGAATCCATCGTCGAGGCCTTCAAGATGACGCCTCCAACAAGGAAGTGGTGTCGAGAACACCACCGTTGTAACACCCCGTATGTAACATGCCATATTTGTATTCCAACTCTTGCCATTTCCGGCACTAAGTTATGTTATTTCCTCGTTGTCGGGTTTTTGCCTTCGTGTTGTTTTGTCTTTGTCATGCATCTCATATCATGTCATCATGTGCATTGCATTTGCATACGTGTTCGTCTCATGCATCTGAGCATTTTCCCCGTTGTCCGTTTTGCATTCCGGCGCTCCTATGTCCTCCGGTGTCCCTTTCTACCTCTTTTTGTGTGCGGGTATTAAACGTTCTCGGATTGGACCGAGACTTGCCATGCGGTCTTGGTTTACTACCGGTAGACCGCTTGGCAAGTTTCGTGCCATTTGGACTTCGTTTGATACTCCATCGGTTAACCGAGGGACCGAGAAGGCCTCGTGTGTGTTGCAACCCAACACCCCTCCAAAGTGGCCCAAAACCCACCTAAACCCTCTGCATCATCTAGGTCGTTCGATCACGATCGTGTGGCCGCAAACCGTGCTCAATTTGGACTCTCCTAGCTTCCTCTACCTATAAATATAGCCTCCTCCCCGAAATTTCGGGTCATTTCCAACCCTAAACCTAGTCCTCTTCCCCTCCGCGCGGCCGGACACGTCCGACCTCCGCCGGACACATCACCGCCGCCAATCGGGATCTGCCACCTGTCGCCACCGCCTCTGCCGACCGCGCGGCCCGCCGGAGCCCAAACCGGGCCCCCGAGCCCGTTCGGCGCGCCCCATGGCGCCTGGGAGCCGCGCCGCCCCGTCTCC
>NC_057797.1:411218208-411238811 GCF_018294505.1 Triticum aestivum | reverse complement strand
CGCCCCGTCTCCTTCCCGCGCCGGCGAGCCACCGCCTGACGGCGCCGCGCGCCACACCGGCGACCGTACCGCCGCGCCGCCCTCCGCCTCAACCGCCGCAACCGGCCTGCGCCACGCCGCCCCACCTCGCCGTCCGGCCCGCGCCTCGCCGCCCCGAAGAGCTCCGGCGTGAACTCCGGCCGCCTCGACCTCGAACTCCAGTGAACAGTGAACTCTGGCGATCTCCTCGGTTCGCGTGCTGGATCTGGATCTGGATCGGAGGGTTGACCTAATTTTTCCCTAACCCTAATTATTTTTTTTTGCATATTTCATCGCATCATATCTCCGCAACCGTGGCTCCGTTTTGGGCGTGTAGCATATCGGAATGTTCGCCTCGACGAGTACTTCATTTCATCTCATTGCATCATGTTCATTTAAGCTCATCTTGATGCTCTAAATGCTGTTGGAAGAGTGCTAGTTTCTGTTAGTTTCAGATTCATATCGGTAAATGCACTTTTGTCATTTTTGCCATGATTGTTGTGTGCCTCCTATGATCTTGAGCTCTACATGAGTTTTGAAGTATGCCATGCCATCTTTACAGGGATGTATGCCATGTATTTTTGTGATCTCTGTGGTGACTAGCACAAGCATGCAAAGTAGCCCTCTTAATGTTGCTGATTTCAGGGAGTTAGAAATATTCTAAGTCTTTGTCCTGTCAATATTTTTATGCCATGTTTTCATGTTGCTACCGAGTGATCCATGCCTCTTTTGAGCATGATCAGTAAGGATGTTTTGTAGATCTTGTGGTGCTCTATCCATCCATGTCTTTGTTTGCATTTATGGAGCACCCTAAATTGACTTAATCGAGCTCTACTTTTGCTATAAAATGTTCCTGGCAGAATGTTTACGTGTTAAGCATTTTTGCCGAGGTTGTTGTAGTTGATCCTTGCATGCTATGTTGTTGTTCTTGTCATGTTTAGCTTCTGTGCCATGTCTACTTGCTGGGTATATGCTTAGTTCGTCATGCAATGCCTTGTAGTGAGTGCATCGAGCTCGTAAACATGCCTACTTGATATCTGTTTTGCCATGTTCCAGTTTTCTACTAAGTCTGAATCTGTTTACGATAATTGCTATGTTCACATGGATGCCATTGTATTTTATGATCCCTTTTGGCTTATGGTCAGTAAGGGACTTTTGTTGTATGCTTTGAGTAGCTTCATGCCATGCCTTGCTTTGCCATGATATGTTCCTGTAGCATGTTGTTTCATTGCTCTGAACATTGCTTCCTGATGTTAATTTCATGACTTGTTATTTTCACAAAGTCTGTAACCTGATATCTTTTGCACTTTTGACATGCTTGTTTGAACCTGTTATTGAGTGAATTAGCCGTAGCTCAGTGTTCATCTTTTGTCAAGTATCTTGAGTGGATCCCTGTCATGTATTTTTTTGCCATGTTGGAGTGCTTTAGCATGTTGTTCTTGTTGCATTTAGACGGTCTCGTGCTGTTAATCGTAGACCGGTGCCATATTTGTTTTGCTTGTCATTTGCAAACCGTGCATCCGATTCCGGTGATCTTTATATCTATTTCGACCGAAATCAACTTCTCTTTCCAGTGGCACTCTTGGATTTCCAAGTTGAGGAGGTTCATTCATTCCTTTCCAAATCATGCATATGCATCACATACCATCCCGCATATCATGACATGTTTTGCATCATGTCGCTTGTGCATTGCACGTGGTCGATTGTGTCTCCCTTTGCTTGTGTTCTTGTTTTGGGTAGAGCCAGGAGACGAGTACATGATCGAGGAGCCCGTTGAGTAAGTTTACGAGGATCAAGCTAACGTCAACTCGGAGAACTTTGCAGGCAAGATGACCATACCCCCGAAATCACTTCTATCTTTGCTTGCTAGATGCTCGCTCTTTTGCTATGCCTATGCTACGATACCTACCACTTGCTTATCATGCCTCCCATATTGCCATGTCAAACCTCTAACCCACCTTGTCCTAGCAAACCGTTTTTTGGCTATGTTACCGCTTTGCTCAGTCCCTCTTATAGCGTTGCTAGTTGCAGGTGAAGATTGGAGTTTGTTCCATGTTGGAACATGTTTATTGTTAGGATATCATTATTATATCTTGTCTATTTTAATGCACCTATATACTTGGTAAAGGGTGGAAGGCTCGGCCTTATGCCCGGTGTTTTGTTCCACTCTTGCCGCCCTAGTTTCCGTCATACCGGTGTTATGTTCCTTGATTTTGCGTTCCTTACATGGTTGGGTTATAATGGGAACCCCTTGACAGTTCGCCTTGAATAAAACTCCTTCAGCAATGCCCAACCTTGGTTTTACCATTTGCCACCTAGCCTTTTTCCCTTGGGTTTCGTGGACTCAAGGGTCATCTTTATTTTATCCCCCCCGGGCTAGTGCTTCTCTAAGTGTTGGTCCAACCTGAGCGATGTCCGGGGCTACCAGGGGCAACTCTGGGCTGGCCTACCCGACGTCTGGCTTATCTGAGTGTGCCCTGAGAACGAGATATGTGCAGCTCCTATCGGGATTTGTCGGCACATTCGGGTGGCTTTGCTGGTTTAGTTTTACCATTGTCGAGATGTCTTGTAACCGGGATTCAGAGTCTGATCGGATTGTCTTGGGAGAAGGAATATCCTTCGTTGACCGTGAGAGCTTGTGATGGGCTAAGTTGGGACACCCCTGCAGGGATTTGAACTTTCGAAAGTCGTGCCTGCGGTTATGGGCAGATGGGAATATGTTAATGTACGGTTGTAGATAACCTAAAGCTTAACTTACTTAAAATGAATCAACAGAGTGTGTGGCCATGATGGTCTCTTTTCGACAGAGTCCGGGAAGAGAACACGGTCTCGTGTTATGCTTGAGCGTAGGTTGTTCTAGGATCACTTCTTGATCATAGTTTCACGACCGTGCCTTTGCCTTCTCTTCTCGCTCTCATTTGCGTATGTTCGCCACCATATATGCTAGTCGCTTGCTGCAGCTCCACATCATACCTTTTACCCTTCCTATAAGATTAAATAGTCTTGATCGTGAGGGTGTGAGATTGCTGAGTCCCCGTTACTCACAGATTACTTCAATACCAGATGCAGGGACCGATGATACCGCTCCAGGTGATTCAAATGAGCTCAAGTGGGAGTTCAATGAGAACTCAGGACGATACTACGTTTCCTTTCCAGACGATCAGTAGTGGTGCCCAGTTGGGGCGATCGGGGACTTTGTCGCATTTGGGGTTGTTCTTTATTTCAGTTCCGTAGTCGGACATTGAGTGTATCTGGATGAATGTAATGATATTTATGTTATTGTGTGATGTGGCGAGTGTAATCCAACTATGTATCTCTTTTCCTTATTATTACATGGGTTGTTGTGAAGATTACCTCACTTGCGACATTGCTTACAATGCGGTTATGCCTCTAAGTCGTGCTCCGACACATGGGAGATATAGCCGCATCGTGGGCGTTACAACCGTCATCCGATCTGGCTTCGCCAGATCTTTGGGTTTCACCCAGAGACCTCAGCCATGAGGCAGGAAGAGCAATGAGCTCCACGACGGCACCTCCAAGGAAGAAGACGACATCCATAGAAGCCGTTACTGTCGGCACCGACGAGGTCAATGCAGGATTATCTTTCGGAGCCAAGCCTTCTGCCAACCATCCAGAATCCGAGACCAACCCAGCACCACCGGGCAGAACAAGGCCAAGCACACACTACCAGACACAGGATAGTCACCGCCACACTCAGAACCTAGGCGAGCACACGCCAACCTGACCGGTACGCACCATCGCTCGCAGGACCTGGGCGAACCAAATCGACTCCGGCCATCCTCCGGCTCCGTGCGCAAATCTGGGCGAGAATTCGCACCGCAGCGCACATGAAAGACCAAAGTAGAACCAAGCCAAAACTTAACGTGCTCACGCCGCCGCGTGCAAGGACCGGGCCTCCGTGCTGGATTTGGTCTAACCGAGCTTCCTCTAGCACCAATAGGCTGGAAGGCGCCCCTGCTCCAGGAGCTGGACGTGCACACACTTGCAAGGGGGAACCCACTAGCATCCACCGGACCACCGCTCCCACCTCCCCTATTCAGGCGACACCGGCCATCGAGATCTGGGCGCAGGACCGCCCAAACTCAGATCGGGCTTGGATCCCCTCATCGCCGTGATGCCCACCCTCCTCGCGCACCGGCACCGCCACCTAGCAAATCCGCGTTGGGGGCGCCGACCGTGCTCATCCGCGCCCACGCCAGATCCGCGTCACCCTGCTGCGCTCCCCCTTCCACCTCGCGCGCCGGCGGCCACATCAGATCCTCGCCACCCCGCTGCTCTCCCCCTCCACCTCGCGCGCCAGCGGCCGCACCAGATCCGCGCCACCCTACAGTGCTCTCCCCGCCACCTTGCGCGCTGGCGGCCGCGCCAGAACTGTGCCGCCCGTGCCAAGGTGCAGCAAGGACGCACCCTCCCTATGCCCACGACGATGACCGCGTCGCCCACCAGCCGCCAGGAACCCGACGACGCCTCATCAAGATCCACATCCCCGTGGCCGAGCCGCCCCCGCGCAGCTCGTGCTCCTCACGGTATGGAGAAGTCCCCGCCACCGCTCGGGCTTTGCCCAGCGGCGCACTCCGGCGACGGCGAGGGAGGTAGGGCGAGGTGGGTAGTTGACTGGCGGCGGCGATTTAGGGTTCTCCCGGGTCGCTGCAGGGAGCAACACGGGAGCGAGTCTAGCGTTTTTTAATCCAACATACTCAATAGATTGGAGGTGGACATTTCATGCTGGTGACTGAATGACCGGTGCCCCGTCAACTGCCACAGACACATCCGTATATATCCGCACACATTTGATGCTATCCTATTGGTGAATCAAGCTGGAATTGCCGTTATCCCATCCATGGATCACCCCCTCTAGGAAATTGGGTATCCCACAAATACCAGCACAGAGGGGGCGTATAGTGAAGAACTAATCCGGGTAAAAAACTCGATCGCTCACTTTCTGGTCGCTCCTGCGGGCGGCCGGGAGTGAACCCTAGCCGCCAGTCAAAGCCTGTGCGGCTCGGCGGCAGCGGGGCCCTTTTCCCCCTTCTACTCGGGACGATACGGCGTGGGCCGTCCTCTTCGACTGGAGCTCGGCCAGCCGCGGTGGTAGCTCGAGGCGGCACGGCGAGGTAGCGTAGGGTAGATCGGGTGTGCATCGGTGCCGGCTGGCATGGTTCTATGTGTGGCGGCGCATCACACACGTTGGCGTGGGCACACAAAGAGGATGGCACGGATCTGCGCGGGCCACGGAGAGGAGTGTGGTAGGGTTGCATGGGCACCGCGGCGAGGTCGTGTCAGCGTGGGTGGCAGCTCGGGCGCCCATTTTTGTGGATCGTTGCTCTGCTGCGGTGCTGCTTGGGTGCTCTACTGCGCGACCTCGGGTGCTAAGATACTTTGCTCCGCGGCGTGAGGGGCTCTGGCGGAGCTCGGGCGAGGTGCTGGTGCACGGGAAGGTGCTGCACAAGGGGTTCGGCGGTGCGGATCTGCCGCCGGGAGGTTGCGTGACGGCGCAGTTAGGGGCTGCTGCTCGGGCGGCATGGCGGAGCGACTTCGCTGTGAGGATGCAGGAGCGCCGATGGCCGCTGGATCTTCTCCATTCTTTGGCAGGCTTGTGTGGTGTGCGTGCGCCTGGGGGCTTGGTCGTGGCTGCGAACCGAGGTGGTTCATGGCCTCAGGTAACATTTCTCCTGTCCCTGTCGACGTGGTGCTCGACATGGATTGGCGGTGCGTGTTGCGTCCGGTGATCTGGCTTTCGGTTGGCGGTCGGTGGATCCAGCGTCTGGTGCTGGTCGATAGCCCCCGCAAGGTGCGGTTGGCTACTTCGGCGATGAGCTTCTTCGTCTGCGAGCTGGCTCGATGGCGGTGCTAGGTGGACGTCGTCGCTAGATGATGTGCGGGTGAGGTGGTGTTAGGTGCTTGGCTAAAAAACCTGCCTCGGTCATGGTCGTGACTCGCGATGGCGGCGGCCGTGGCCGTCACTTACCTTCTTGGAGGCATCGCCGTTTTGCTGCCTCACCCCTTCCGCACGAATCGCTGCAGCTCTGATCTTGTTTGATCGGACGATGATGACGCCTTGGTGTTGTATTCCCCCGGTATTGGCGAGCGGACCGCTGGAAGACGGTGGTGTTGGTGTCGAGACTTCTGTGGCAATGATGATGAGGGGAGCAATGTCGTAGACGTGTCTATGGTTGAGGTAGTCGACTCTTCTTCGACGTGTTCGCAGGATTGCCTCGGCTGGTTTATTGTTGCGATGTCGAAAAGCTGAAGTGGCGGGGTCCCTGTGGCGTACGATGACGGGCAACAGGTGGTTTGTTCGATGATCTTTCGCGGCGCCAGCCGTGCCTCGTTCTCCTTTGTGATTCTTCGTCAGAGTCGGAGCTGCGCTAGGTGGCTGAGTTCTGACGCGGATCTTCATACATCTCCACATGGCCTCTACAGTGTGGGTTGGGTGGACGATTGCCTACGGCGAAGTCGGAGTCGTTTGCTCAGAGTTTAGGGATAACGATGATTCCTCTAGGGAAGAAGTGGTGACGCTGACATATGTGTGTTGTCTCGGCGAGGCTCTCGTTGGAGTGGTCTGTGCGGGATAACTTAAGTGTGCCGCTCAGCGGTTGTGATGATTTTTATCCGTCTCTTCATAATTAACCGGGCAATCTGATTTTCGCTCGGGTTTTTTAATTAACTGAGTAACTATTTTCTTCTTAATAAATGCATGAATCCTACCATTTCAGAAAAAAAATAGAGGGGGGCGTCAGTAGCGACGCCATCAACACGCACTCAACTCAACCAGCAGATGCCGCCCAGCGTAGCGTCCAGGTTCTTTCTTCAACGACCACACCGACGATTCTTAATCAGCAGCCTTCCATTAGTGGTTTGATTGATAACGAAGAATTTTATTCTAGTATTAGCAGTCGTACCTGGATAAGACAGTACTGTACATAGCAGCCTCACTTTACAGAAACTAAGATTAAGTTTCTTCTCGGCTTCTCTATAAGTACCGGAGCCTCTCTATATTCTTCCTTCACCACCCATACTGAGACACCAAACCCACAAGAAGCAGAGCAATTTGCAAAACAAACCAAGAAGGCGATCGAACTCTGCTGCTAGCGGCAATGGCCACTAAGATCTACATCGTGTAATGCTCCGCCTCTGCTCTGCTCACCCCTTTTCCGGCCAGCGAGCTGAATGATTTGATCGCTCAATTTCTTTTCTGGCTGCATCAATTTTCAGGTACTACTCAACCTGGGGACACATTGCGACGCTGGCGGAAGAGATGAAGAAGGGCGCCGAGTCCGTCCCCGGCGTCAAGGTCACCGTCTGGCGGGTGCCCGAGACGCTGCCAGAGGACGTGCTGGGGAAGATGCACGCAGCGCCTGGGCGTGAGGATCATCCCGTCATCACGGCGAGGCAGCTGGCCGAGGCCGACGGCATCCTGTTCGGCTTCCCGACACGGTTCGGCATGATGGCGGCGCAGATGAAGGCCTTCTTTGACTCCACCGGCGGCCTCTGGCAGGCGCAGTCCCTCGCCGGCAAGCCCGCGGGCGTCTTCTTCGCCACAGGCACCCAGGGCGGCGGACAGGAGACCACAGCTCTCACGGCCGTGACGCAGCTGACGCACCACGGCATGCTGTTCGTGCCCGTCGGATACACGCACGGCGCGGGCATGTTCTGCATGGACGAGGTCAAGGGCGGCAGCCCGTACGGAGCTGGCACCTTCGCCGGCGCCGATGGCAGCAGGGTACCCAGCGACGCCGAGCTCGCCTTGGCGGCGCACCAGGGGAAGTACTTCTCTGGCGTCACCAAGAAGCTCAAGGCCGTCTGAAGTCTGATCGCCAGCCTCACGATAATGCATGCGATCTTGAGTGCAAGATGATTTTACACAGTCGTGAAACAATTTAAGCTGTAATGATTTAATTTCTTGTTTGGAAATAATAACGTGAGAATTTATTCTGTGTGCAACCACTCTAGCTGAGCAATGCTACACATACGTAAATTCTACATCTACGAAACCTTCTACATAAGCTTACTTAATCTTCCATAAAATTCTCTTCTCCCCCTGATTTTAACCGAGGTGGGCTCCAGCTGCTAATCTTAGCCCAATTAACAAACTCCACATCAGTTTTTACGTAGAATCTAAACGTAACATTACGTATGTGTAACATTGCTCACTCTAGCGTATCATAAAAAAAGGGTTTTGCTACACCTACAAAAGACTACGTGATTTGGGGTGTAAGTAAGAGGTGTCTTAATTGCTAAAATTCAGGGGTTGGTTAATTAGGAGAGAAGGGATTTTTGTAAGCTACGTATACACATAAAAAAGCATGGGCTGTGCTAGGCGTCGGGTCAACTGATCTCACGCGCGATCGGCCACCTCTCCGGCCGCTCTATCTAAGGAGCGCACGCCGCTCGGTCGATGGATGACTAAGTTGTCCACGACTTCTCACCCGCAACCTCGTCTCGCATAGCATGGTGGAAAAAAATCATCCATTACTTGTGCAGCACCGACGAGTCCTCTAGCAGCACCCCCTAGCCGTCATGCCACACAGTAGCCATCACCGCTTCCTCCTTCCCTGGCGAGCCCCACTCGCAGCACCGTGTTGCCGAGAGTAGCAGCCTCGCCGCCCGTGACACCGTTGTTGTTTCCGCCCCGTTGTCGCATCACCAGTGGCTACTAGTTCTAACGTTCACATCCCTTCCAGCAAACCCCGCTCACAATGTAATGTCATCACAAGTAGCTACCTCGCCGCTCGTGCCACCATTGGTATTGTCGCCCGTAGCCTCGCCATGGTAGCACCACAGGCCGTTGGTTCCAGCTTTATCAACACACGGTTTGCCGCATCCGCGTTGCGTCGCAGCTCAATGCTCCTGCTAGTTGCGGCATCAGTCGTTGACTCGTTGCTGGTTCCAGCGCCAGTGACACACCGGTGGAAGGTTTTGATGTTGCCGACCGATTTGCGTAGTGGCTGGGCACAACTTCAGTCACCGTCTTGTTTGTCGCCGTCGCTTGCAATTTTCTGTATTACATTCTTGGTTTTCGCCTTCTTTTAACGATCTGGTAAAGGAATAGAAAAATATCGCGCACCTATTTTTCTATAGGTCACCCCGGTTTATCAAACTCATGAGAGAAAGATTCTCTTAAAGCGATGGTCTCTAGCAAGCTTTTGCTAAAAGATCAATTCAAGCTTTTGACCGGATCAACCAAGCAAACAATGATTCGAATACTATAATAAAAAGAGGTACGGGTATGAGGTCCTAATGCTTACAACCATGTGTTTATGCTGGGACCAGATATGATCTTAATTTGTGCGCTGGAAGTCACCCGCCGAGATGTGCTTGTTACGAACCGAAGTGAAGGATGTGTCTAAATAACAACTTGACTGGCACGCGTGTTGCATCAAGAATAAGTTGTCCTACCGCAGGCCCTATCTATCACGCGGGGTTGCCTCGATAATTAAGATTATAAATAATCAGACAAGAGCTTTGGACGTTTAACAGCTACACCTCATGAGTCCCCAAGGATTGGATCCATGTTACTGCACTAAACCCTTCTGTCATTAATGTTCAGAATAACACTTCACATTCTTCCTGCACTTAGCCTCACCGTTACTCGAACTCCATGATCCTGGGTTCCTACAGGGATGAAGATCGCGGATAAGACAAGAGACATCTACAGAATAATTTTTTGTCACAGATACGAGATGTTAATTCGAAACTCTTCCATTGATCCCCACAACAAATACAGAAGGTTGCAAGTCCTATGCCTCAACCCATACCTTACCGAACTACTCACACATGGATATCAGATAGCAAGAAGAAAATATTGAAGAACATATCTTGAAGATTGATTGATTGCAAATATGTCTTGCAATGGTTACCTTGTGCGATGCACGATTACAAGTATGAACTAGAGGGAGATGGACTATGGTGGTGATGGGGGCTACGGAGATGGAAATGCTGGCGGCTAGGGTCTGTGAGAGAGGATGAAGGTGGTTATGTTCTGACTTCGCTCGACAACCTTCTGTTCACATTTTAGTGTGGTCCCCTTTATAAAAGTTGTTCTGATAGACGATTTGGCTCAGAATCCATGCCATACAGACGGTCATACGGGTGCAAGCGCCTGTATGGAATGCCATCTCTTGGTCGACGCAGGTGTGCCTCCTGGTGATTGCATCTTTCTTCATTTCCACTCCTTTTCATGTTCTCACGTGATTTCTTCCCTTTTTAGCCCATTTCTTGTGGAAACACATCAAAGAGATGATTTGTGGAATTATTTGCATTCATTAGTCATTAGTAGCCATATTTGAGTGAATATCTCGGTTTAAACTAAGTGTGAATGAGTATAAAAATATCAGTCATCAACTCCCCCAAACTTAAACTTGATCGCCTCAAGCAACACAGAGAGAAATCCAAATCATAAGGAACTCCGTTTTTTAAACTGAAATAACAAGAAGGTTTTGGTTCACTTACGATAAGTACGCCTAGATAGCCCTCCGCTTCTTGACCTGAAAACTTAGTATAGTTGTAGCGGTTGCATGATTATTCTACAAGTGGTGGTGAAGCAAAGATAATCAACACAAAGTTTTTGATCTACTAGATAAAACAACTTTGCAACACTCAATTCTATTTATTCTATACAACACCTGCTTGTCGAGAATGCATGGAAGAGTTTTTGTTTGATAGAGCTATAAAAACATAATTTAGGGAGTGAAAGACATGTAGAAAAACATGATGCTTTAGTGCTCATAAACATACCCACAATTATCTCATCCTGAAGGCTCTTAAGCACTCTATTTCAATTATTGTTTGCTGAAACTTTGGTTGTCACGCAAAGGGATTATGCCAAATAAGTGATCATGCATAGAGTTTCGCTGTGGCTTAATTTTGGGGAACTATGGACCTCTGATATATGTCTCTTTCAACCTCTTTTGATCAGTCCTCTTTATTTATCACATACACACCAATTCAAGAGAAAGCATAATAATATGCATTTGTAGAGTTGTCACTACGTGCGGTAACAAACTCATAGCCGAAATCTGAGTTGTTGCTCTTGGTGGATCGTGTTGGGGAACGTTGCAGAAAACAAAAAATTTCCTACTCGTTTTACCAAGATCATCTAGGAGTTCATCTAGCAACGAGTCATTGGATGCATCTACATACCTTTGTAGATCGCGAGCGGAAGCGTTCAAAAGAACGGTGATGATGTAGTCGTACTCGACGTGATCCAAATCACCGATGACCAGCGCCGAACGGACGGCACCTCCGCGTTCAACACACGTACGGGACGGGAGACGTCTCCTCCTTCTTGATCCAGCAAGGGGGAAGGAGAAGTTGATGAAGATCCAGCAGCACGACGGCGTGGTGGTGGATGCAGGGCGTCACAGCAGCAGGGCTTCGCCGAGACTACAAAGGAGAGACGTAACGGGGGGGGGGAGATGGAGGCGCCAGGGGCTGGTGTGAAATCCCTCCTCTCCCCCCCCACTATATATAGGGGTGCCAAGGGGGGGCGCCGGCCCTAGTAGATGAGATCTACTAGGGGGGGCGGCGGCCAAGGGGAGGTTTCCCTCCCCCCCAAGGCACCTAGGGGTGCCTTCCACCACATGGACTCTTCCATGGTGGAAACCCTAGGCGCATGGGCCTATAGGGGCTGGTGCCCTTGGCCCATCTAGGCCAAGGCGCACCCCCTATAGCCCATGTGGCCCCCCGGGACAGGTGGCCCCACCCGGTGGACCCCCGGGACCCTTCCGGTGGTCCCGGTACAATACCGATAACCCCGAAACTTGTCCCGATGCCTGAAATAGCACTTCCTATATATAATTCTTTACCTTCGGACCATTCCGGAACTCCTCGTGACGTCCGGGATCTCATCCGGGACTCCGAACAACATTTGGGTTTCTGCATATACATATCTTCATAACCCTAGCGTCACCGAACCTTAAGTGTGTAGACCCTACGGGTTCGGGAGACAAGCAGACATGACTGAGATGACTCTCCGGTCAATAACCAACAGCGGGATCTGGATACCCATGTTGGCTCCCACATGCTCCACGATGATCTCATCGGATGAACCACGATGTCAAGGATTCAATCAATCCCGTACGCTATTCCCTTTGTCTATCGATATGTTACTTGCCCGAGATTCGATCGTCGGTATCCCAATACCTCGTTCAATCTCGTTACCGGCAAGTCACTTTACTCGTACCGTAATGCATGATCCCGTGACCAGACACTTCGTCACTCTGAGCTCATTATGATGATGCATTACCAAGTGGGCCCAGTGATACCTCTCCGTCATACGGAGTGACAAATCCCAGTCTTGATCCATGTCACCCAACAGACACTTTCGGAGATACCCGTAGTCTACCTTTATAGTCACCCAGTTACGTTGTGACGTTTGGCATACCCAAAGCACTCCTACGGTATCCGGGAGTTACACGATCTCATGGTCAAAGGAAAAGATACTTGACATTAGAAAAGCTCTAGCAAACGAACTACACGATCTCACGCTATCTTAGGATTGGGTCTTGTCCATCACATCATTCTCCCAATGATGTGATCTCGTAATCAATGACATCCAGTGTCCATAGTCAGGAAACCATGACTATCTGTTGATCAACGAGCTAGTCAACTAGAGGCTCACTAGGGACGTGTTGGTGTCTGTTATTCACACATGTATTACGATTTCCGGATAACACAGTTATAGCATGAATAAAGACAATTATCATGAACAAGGAAATATAATAATAATGCTTTTATTATTGCCTCTAGGGCATATTTCCAACAGTCTCCCACTTGCACTAGAGTCAATAATCTAGTTACATTGTGATGAATCGAACACCCATGAAATTCTGGTGTTGATCATGTTTTGCTCTAGGGAGAGGTTTAGTCAACGGATCTGCTATATTCAGGTCCGTATGTACTTTACAAATCTCTATGTCTCCATCTTGAACATTTTCACGAATGGAGTTGAAGCGACGCTTGATGTGCCTTGTCTTCTTGTGAAACCTGGGCTCCTTGGCAAGTGCAATAGCTCCAGTGTTGTCACAGAAGAGCTTGATCGGCCCCGACGCATTGGGTATGACTCCTAGGTCGGTGATGAACTCCTTCACCCATATTGCTTCATGTGCTGCCTCCGAGGCTGCCATGTACTCCGCTTCACATGTAGATCCCGCCACGACGCTTTGCTTGCAACTGCACCAGCTTACTGCCCCACCATTCAAAATATACACGTATCCGGTTTGTGACTTAGAGTCATCCAGATCTGTGTCGAAGCTAGCATCGACGTAACCCTTTACGACGAGCTCTTCGTCACCTCCATAAACGAGAAACATTTCCTTAGTCCTTTTCAGGTACTTCAGGATATTCTTGACCACTGTCCAGTGTTCCTTGCCGGGATTACTTTGGTACCTTCCTACCAAACTTACGGCAAGGTTTACATCAGGTCTGGTACACAGCATGGCATACATAATAGAACCTATGGCTGAGGCATAGGGGATGACGCTCATCTCTTCTATATCTTCTGCCGTGGTCGGACATTGAGCTGAGCTCAATTTCACACCTTGTAACACAGGCAAGAACCCTTTCTTGGATTGATCCATATTGAACTTCTTCAATATCTTATCAAGGTATGTGCTTTGTGAAAGACCTATGAGGCGTCTCGATCTATCTCTATAGATTTTGATGCCTAATATATAAGCAGCTTCTCCAAGGTCCTTCATTGAAAAACTTTTATTCAAGTAGGCCTTGATGCTGTCCAAGAGTTCTATATCATTTCCCATCAAAAGTATGTCATCTACATATAATATGAGAAATGCTATAGAGCTCCCACTCACTTTCTTGTAAACGCAGGCTTCTCCATAAGTCTGTGTAAACCCAAACGCTTTGATCATCTCATCAAAGCGAATGTTCCAACTCCGAGATGCTTGCACCAGCCCATAAATTGAGCGTTGGAGCTTGCACACTTTGTCAGCATTTTTAGGATCGACAAAACCTTCCGGCTGCATCATATACAATTCTTCCTTAAGGAAACCATTAAGGAATGCCGTTTTGACGTCCATTTGCCATATTTCGTAATCATAGAATGCGGCAATTGCTAACATGATTCGGACGGACTTCAGCTTCGCTACCGGTGAGAAAGTCTCATCGTAGTCAACCCCTTGAACTTGTCGATAACCCTTAGCAACAAGCCGAGCTTTATAGATGGTCACATTACCATCCGCGTCTGTCTTCTTCTTAAAGATCCATTTATTTTCTATGGCTCGCCGTTCAACGGGCAAGTCAGTCAAAGTCCATACTTCGTTTTCATACATGGATCCTATCTCGGATTTCATGGCTTCTAGCCATTTGTCGGAATCCGGGCCCGCCATCGCTTCTTCATAGTTCGAAGGTTCACCGTTGTCTAACAACATGATTTCCAAGACAGGGTTGCCGTACCACTCTGGTGCGGAACGTGTCCTTGTGAACCTTCGAATTTCAGTAGGGGCTTGATCAGAAGTATCTTGATCATTATCATTAACTTCCTCTCTAGTCGGTGCTGGCACCTCAGGAACATTTTCTTGAGTTGCGCCATTTTCCGGTTCAAGAGGCAATACTTGACATTGGAAAACTCTAGCAAACGAACTATACGATCTTGTGCTATGTTTAGGATTGGGTCTTGTCCATCACATCATTCTCCCAATGATGTGATCTCGTTATCAATGACATCTAGTGTCCATAGTCAGGAAACCATGACTATCTGTTGATCAACGAGCTAGTCAACTAGAGGCTCACTAGGGACACGTTGGTGTCTGTTATTCACACATGTATTACGATTTCCGGATAACACAATTATAGCATGAATAAAGACAATTATCATGAACAAGGAAATATAATAATAATGCTTTTATTATTGCCTCTAGGGCATATTTCCAACAGTCTCCCACTTGCACTAGAGTCAATAATCTAGTTACATTGTGATGAATCGAACACCCATGGAATTCTGGTGTTGATCATGTTTTGCTCTAGGGAGAGGTTTAGTCAACGGATCTGCTATATTCAGGTCCGTATGTACTTTACAAATCTCTATGTCTCCATCTTGAACATTTTCACGAATAGAGTTGAAGCGACGCTTGATGTGCCTTGTCTTCTTGTGAAACCTGGGCTCCTTGGCAAGTGCAATAGCTCCAGTGTTGTCACAGAAGAGCTTGATCGGCCCCGACGCATTGGGTATGACTCCTAGGTCGGTGATGAACTCCTTCACCCATATTGCTTCATGTGCTGCCTCCGAGGCTGCCATGTACTCCGCTTCACATGTAGATCCCGCCACGACGCTTTGCTTGCAACTGCACCAGCTTACTGCCCCACCATTCAAAATATACACGTATCCGGTTTGTGACTTAGAGTCATCCAGATCTGTGTCGAAGCTAGCGTCGACGTAACCCTTTACGACGAGCTCTTCGTCACCTCCATAAACGAGAAACATTTCCTTAGTCCTTTTCAGGTACTTCAGGATATTCTTGACTGCTGTCCAGTGTTCCTTGCCGGGATTACTTTGGTACCTTCCTACCAAACTGACGGCAAGGTTAACATCAGGTCTGGTACACAGCATGGCATACATAATAGAACCTATGGCTGAGGCATAGGGGATGACGCTCATCTCTTCTATATCTTCTGCCGTGGTCGGACATTGAGCTGAGCTCAATTTCATACCTTGTAACACAGGCAAGAACCCCTTCTTGGATTGATCCATATTGAACTTCTTCAATATCTTATCAAGGTATGTGCTTTGTGAAAGACCTATGAGGCGTCTCGATCTATCTCTACAGATTTTGATGCCTAATATATAAGCAGCTTCTCCAAGGTCCTTCATTGAAAAACTTTTATTCAAGTAGGCCTTGATGCTGTCCAAGAGTTCTATATCATTTCCCATCAAAAGTATGTCATCTACATATAATATGAGAAATGCTACAGAGCTCCCACTCACTTTCTTGTAAACGCATGCTTCTCCATAAGTCTGTGTAAACCCAAACGCTTTGATCATCTCATCAAAGCGAATGTTCCAACTCCGAGATGCTTGCACCAGCCCATAAATCGAGCGTTGGAGCTTGCACACTTTGTCAGCATTCTTAGGATCGACAAAACCTTCCGGCTGTATCATATACAATTCTTCCTTAAGGAAACCATTAAGGAATGCCGTTTTGACGTCCATTTGCCATATTTCGTAATCATAGAATGCGGCAATTGCTAACATGATTCGGACGGACTTCAGCTTCTCTACCGGTGAGAAAGTCTCATCGTAGTCAACCCCTTGAACTTGTCGATAACCCTTAGCGACAAGCCGAGCTTTATAGATGGTCACATTACCATCCGCGTCTGTCTTCCTCTTAAAGATCCATTTATTTTCTATGGCTCGCCGCTCAACGGGCAAGTCAGTCAAAGTCCATACTTTGTTTTCATACATGGATCCTATCTCGGATTTCATGGCTTCCAGCCATTTGTCAGAATCCGGGCCCGCCATCGCTTCTTCATAGTTCGAAGGTTCACCGTTGTCTAACAGCATGATTTCCAAGACAGGGTTGCCGTACCACTCTGGTGCGGAACGTGTCCTTGTGGACCTTCGAATTTCAGTAGGGGCTTGATCAGAAGTATCGTGATCATTGTCATTAACTTCCTCTCTAGTCGGTGCAGGCACCTCAGGAACATTTTCTTGAGTTGCGCCATTTTCCGGTTCAAGAGGTAATACTTCATCAAGCTCTACTTTCCTCCCACTTACTTCTTTCGAGAGAAACTCTTTCTCCAGAAAGGACCCATTCTTGGCAACAAAGATCTTGCCTTCGGATCTGAGGTAGAAGGTGTACCCAATAGTTTCTTTTGGGTATCCTATGAAGACGCATTTTTCCGACTTGGGTTCGAGCTTTTCAGGTTGAAGTTTCTTGACATAAGCATCGCATCCCCAAACTTTTAGAAACGACAGCTTAGGTTTCTTCCCAAACCACAATTCATACGGTGTCGTCTCAACGGATTTCGATGGAGCCCTATTTAAAGTGAATGCGGCAGTCTCTAAAGCATAGCCCCAAAAAGAAAGCGGTAAATCGGTAAGAGACATCATAGATCGCACCATATCTAACAGAGTGCGATTACGACGTTCGGACACACCATTACGCTGAGGTGTTCCAGGCGGCGTGAGTTGTGAAACTATTCCACATTTTCCTAAGTGTGCCCCAAACTCGTGACTCAAGTATTCTCCTCCACGATCTGATCGTAGAAACTTGATTTTCCTGTCACGTTGATTTTCAACCTCACTCTGAAATTCCTTGAACTTTTCAAAGGTTTCAGACTTGTGTTTCATTAAGTAGATATACCCATACCTACTTAAATCATCAGTGAGGGTGAGAACATAACGATAGCCACCGCGAGCCTCAACACTCATTGGACCGCACACATCAGTATGTATGATTTCCAATAAGTCGGTTGCTCGCTCCATTGTTCCTGAGAACGGAGTCTTGGTCATTTTACCCATAAGGCATGGTTCGCATGTGTCAAATGATTCATAATCAAGAGACTCTAAAAGTCCATCAGCATGGAGCTTCTTCATGCGTTTGACACCTATGTGACCAAGGCGGCAGTGCCACAGGTATGTGGGACTATCATTATCAACCTTACTTCTTTTGGCACTCACATTATGAACATGTGTAGCATCACGTTTGAGATTCATAAAGAATAAACCATTCACCATAGGAGCATGACCATAAAACATATCTCTCATAAAAATGGAACAACCATTATTCTCAGATTTAAAAGAGTAGCCATCTCGAATTAAACGAGATCCTGATACAATGTTCATGCTCAAAGCTGGCACTAAATAACAATTATTAAGGTTTAAAACTAATCCCGAAGGGAGATGCAGAGGTAGCGTGCCGACGGCGATCACATTGACCTTGGAACCATTCCCGACGCGCATCGTCACCTCGTCCTTTGCCAGTTTCCGCTTATTCCGCAGCCCCTGCTTTGAGTTACAAATGTGAGCAACTGCACCGGTATCAAATACCCAGAAGCTACTACGGGCACTAGTAAGGTACACATCAATTACATGTATATCACATATACCTTTTGTTTTGCCGGCCTTCTTATCCGCTAAGTACTTAGGGCAGTTCCGCTTCCAGTGACCGCTTCCCTTGCAATAAAAGCACTCAGTCTCGGGCTTGGGTCCATTCTTTGGCTTCTTCCCGGCAGCTTGCTTGCCGGGCGCGGCAACCTCCTTGCCGTCCTTCTTGAAGTTCTTTTTACCCTTGCCTTTCTTGAACTTAGTGGTTTTATTGACCATCAACACTTGATGTTCCTTCCTGACTTCTACCTCTGCTGATTTCAGCATAGCAAATACTTCAGGAATGGTCTTTTCCATCCCCTGCATATTGAAGTTCATCACAAAGCTCTTGTAGCTTGGTGGAAGCGACTGGAGGATTCTGTCAATGACCGCATCATCCGGGAGATTAACTCCCAGCTGAGTCAAGCGGTTATGCAACCCAGACATAGTGAGTATGTGCTCACTGACAGAACTGTTTTCCTCCATCTTGCAGCTGAAGAATTTGTCGGAGACTTCATATCTCTCGACCTGGGCATGAGCTTGGAAAACCATTTTCAGCTCTTCGAACATCTCATATGCTCCATGTCTCTCAAAACGCTTTTGGAGCCCCGGCTCTAGGCTGTAAAGCATGCCGCACTGAACGAGGGAGTAGTCATCGAAACGTGCCTGCCAAGCGTTCATAACATCTTGTTCTGCAGGGAGAACGGGTGCGTCACCAAGCGGTGCTTGTAGGACATAATCTTTCTTGGCAGCTATGAGGATGATCCTCAGGTTCCGGACCCAGTCCGTATAGTTGCTGCCATTGTCTTTCAGCTTGGTTTTCTCTAGGAACGCGTTGAAGTTGAGGACTACGTTGGCCATTTAATCTACAAGACATATTGTAAAATATTTAGACTAAGTTCATGATAATTAAGTTCAACTAATCAAATTATTAATGAACTCCCACTTAGATTAGACATCCCTCTAGTCATCTAAGTATTACATGATCCGAGTTAAACTAGACCGTGTCCGATCATCACGTGAGACGGACTAGTCAACATCGGTGAACATCTTCATGTTGATCGTATCTTCTATACGACTCATGCTCGACCTTTCGGTCTTCCGTGTTCCGAGGCCATGTATGTACATGCTAGGCTCGTCAAGTCAACCTAAGTGTTTGCATGTGTAAATCTGTCTTACACCGGTTGTATGTGAACGTCTGAATAAAACACCCGATCATCACGTGGTGTTTTGAAACAGCGAACTGTCGCAACGGTGCACAGTTAGGGGGAACACTTCTTGAAATTAGTATGAGGGATCACCTTATTTACTACCGTCGTTCTAAGTAAACAAGATGCAAAACATGATAAACATCACATGCAATCAAATAATAAACGTGACATGATATGGCCAATATCACATAGCTCCTTTGATCTCCATCTTGGGGCTCCATGATCATCTTGTCACCGGCTTGACACCATGATCTCCATCATCATGATCTCCATCATCGTGTCTCCATGAAGTTGCTCGCCAACTATTACTTCTACTACTATGGCTAACACGTTTAGCAATAAAGTAAAGTAATTTACATGGCGTTTCTTGATGACACGCAAGTCATATAAAAGAATAAAGACAACTCCTATGGCTCCTGCCGGTTGTCATACTCATCGACATGCAAGTCGTGATTCCTATTACAATAGCATGAACATCTCATACATCACATATAGATCATTCATCATTCATCACAACTTTGGCCATATCATACCACAAACCACTTGCTGCAAAAACAAGTTAGACGTCCTCTAATTGTTGTTGCAAGTTTTACGTGGCTGAATTAGGGTTCTAGCAAGAACGTTTTCTTACCTACGTTAAAGCCACAACGTGATTTGTCAACTTCTATTTACCCTTCATAAGGACCCTGTTCATCGATTCCGCTCCAACTAAAGTAGGAGAGACAGACACCCGCCAGCCACCTTATGCAACTAGTGCATGTTAGTCGGTGGAACCGGTATCACGTAAGCGTACGTGTAAGGTTGGTCCGGGCCGCTTCATCCCACAATACCGCTGAAGCAAGAAAGGACTAGTAACGACAAGAAAGTTGACAAATCTACGCCCACAACAAATTGTGTTCTACTCGCGCAAGAAGAACTACGCATAGACCTAGCTCTGATACCACTGTTGGGGAACGTTGCAGAAAACAAAAATTTTCCTACTCGTTTCACCAAGATCATCTAGGAGTTCATCTAGCAACGAGTCATTGGATGCATCTACATACCTTTGTAGATCGCGAGCGGAAGCGTTCAAAAGAACGGTGATGATGTAGTCGTACTCGACGTGATCCAAATCACCGATGACCAGCGCCGAACGGACGGCACCTCCGCGTTCAACACACGTACGGGACGGGAGACGTCTCCTCCTTCTTGATCCAGCAAGGGGGAAGGAGAGGTTGATGAAGATCCAGCAGCACGACGGCGTGGTGGTGGATGCAGGGCGTCACAGCAGCAGGGCTTCGCCAAGACTACGAGGGAGAGACGTAACGGGG
>NC_057797.1:411157690-411218103 GCF_018294505.1 Triticum aestivum | reverse complement strand
CCACCACATGGACTCTTCCATGGTGGAAACCCTAGGCGCATGGGCCTATAGGGGCTGGTGCCCTTGGCCCATCTAGGCCAAGGCGCACCCCCTACAGCCCATGTGCCCCCCCGGGACAGGTGACCCACCCGGTGGACCCCCAGGACCCTTCCGGTGGTCCCGGTACAATACCGATAACCCCGAAACTTGTCCCGATGCCCGAAATAGCACTTCCTATATATAATTCTTTACCTCCGGACCATTCCGGAACTCCTCGTGACGTCCGGGATCTCATCCGGGACTCCGAACAACATTCGGGTTTCTGCATATACATATCTTCATAACCCTAGCGTCACCGAACCTTAAGTGTGTAGACCCTACGGGTTCGGGAGACAAGCAGACATGACTGAGACGACTCTCCGGTCAATAACCAACAGCGGGATCTGGATACCCATGTTGGCTCCCACATGCTCCATGATGATCTCATCGGATGAACCACGATGTCAAGGATTCAATCAATCCCGTACGCTATTCCCTTTGTCTATCGATATGTTACTTGCCCGAGATTCGATCGTCGGTATCCCAATACCTCGTTCAATCTCGTTACCGGCAAGTCACTTTACTCGTACCGTAATGCATGATCCCGTGACCAGACACTTGGTCACTCTGAGCTCATTATGATGATGCATTACCGAGTGGGCCTAGTGATACCTCTCCGTCATACGGAGTGACAAATCCCAGTCTTGATCCATGTCACCCAACAGACACTTTCGGAGATACCCGTAGTCTACCTTTATAGTCACCCAGTTACGTTGTGACGTTTGGCATACCCAAAGCACTCCTACGGTATCCGGGAGTTACACGATCTCATGGTCAAAGGAAAAGATACTTGACATTAGAAAAGCTCTAGCAAACGAACTACACGATCTCACGCTATGCTTAGGATTGGGTATTGTCCATCACATCATTCTCCCAATGATGTGATCTCGTAATCAATGACATCCAGTGTCCATAGTCAGGAAACCATGACTATCTGTTGATCAACGAGCTAGTCAACTAGAGGCTCACTAGGGACATGTTGGTGTCTGTTATTCACACATGTATTACGATTTCCGGATAACACAATTATAGCATGAATAAAGACAATTATCATGAACAAGGAAATATAATAATAATGCTTTTATTATTGCCTCTAGGGCATATTTCCAACAGATCGTTCATTGGCTAGTGGAGTCCTCAGCATAACATCAAGAAAGGTGACGAAGCCAACTTTACACACGTACACGTGCATACAGTAGCAGGGCCATGGCACTAGCAAGAAGCTGAAGCACCATGTAAGAGACACAACACAGATTTTTGGCATAATCTCGTTCACCCTTTAACTAAGTTCCTCTAGATAATTTAATCCACAAGTGCTATCAAGTCTATTAAAATTAACAATATAGGGTTGAGCATTTCAAACATCACCTTCTCTACAATTTTTCTCAACACCCAATTCTTTGAAGACTTTCTCTTATGCATGGTTATTCTTTGTTAAGATCATTTCATTTTAAAATAGTCCCACGACAAGTCTTCATTATCTAAACTAAACAGAACAAAGGCTACAAAATTATTTCAGCTACTAGAACAAAACATTTATTTTAATTATGAACTCTTACTGATACATCCATTTTGCATTATCTTTTCCTACTATAATTTATAATGTTGTGAGTTGTTATTTCACTTTATGGAGCAATTCTAATGCATTTTCTCTCTTATTTTGCAAGTTTCACATGAAGAGGGAGATTGCCGATAGCTGGAATTCTAGACCTAAAAAAGCTACAACAGATATATATATATATATATATATATATATATATATCCTCCAGAGCTCCAACTGACCCAAAAATTTATGGAGAATTATTTTGGAATTAACAAAAAATACTGTCAGAAGAAATACCAGGAGGGGACCCACCATAGAGTCACGGGCTCAGGTGGTGCGCCCTAAGGGCACGCCATGTGAGCTCGTGACCCTACCAGCAGGCCTCCGGGCCCTTCTTCTCCTATATGATGCTATTTGCCCTAGAAAAAAAATCATAAGAAGACTTTAGGGATGAAGCGCCGCCGTCTCGAGGTGGAACTTGGGCAGGGGCACTTTTGCTCTCTGGCGGAGCGATTTCGCCGGAGATACTTCCCTCTGGGAAGGGGACATCGAAGCCATCGGCATCACCAACAACCCTCTCATCATGGGAGTACCAATCTTCATCAACAACTTCACCAATGCCATCTCATCTCAAACCCTAGTTCATCTCTTGTATTCAATCTTTGTCCCAACACCTCAGATTGGTACCTGCAGATTGCTAGTAGTGTTGATTACATCTTGTAGTTGATGCTACTTGGTTTATTTGGTGGAAGATTATATGTTCAGATCCTTAAGCATATTCAATACACCTATGATCTTGAATATGGATATGACTTGTGAGTAGTTACTTTTGTTCTTCATGATGGCTGCCGAGATGATGAAGATGGCCTCCGGAGATGATTTCCCCCTTCGGCAGGGTGCCGGAACGGGCTCCCGATTGAGTTTCCGTGGATATAGAGGCTTGCAGCGGCAAAACTTCTGATCTAGGGTTATTTCTGGGGGTTTCTGTATTTATAGAATTTTTGGCGTCGGTCTCATGCTGAGATGGGTCACGAGGGGCCCACTACCCACCAGGGAGCTGGCGCGCCCTGGTGCCTAGTGGCCACCTCCTTCCACTTTTGGTCGTCCCATGAAGCTTCTAGTGCCTCTTTTGTTCCAAAAAATCGTTAAAAAATTCTGCATTCGGAGAACTTTTATTTCTGCACAAAAAACAACACCACGATAGTTCTGCTAAAAATAGCGTCAGTCCGGGTTACTTGCATTCAAATAATACCAAAACCACATAGAATTGTTGTAAACATGGCATGAATACTTCATAAATTATAGATAAGTTGGAGACATATCATCCCCCAGGCTTGTGGGCCCCTCGTGGTACCTCTTGACCTAATTCCACCTCTATAAATTCTCAAATATTCCCCTGATGTCGCTTGAAGCTACATCGGTATTTTCCCAAAGAGGAAGGGATGATGCAGCACAGCGGCGGTAGGTCTTTCCCTCAGATGTGAAACCAAGGTTATCGAACTAGTAGGAGAATGCTACCTCTTGATCATGCATTGGTTTTCCCTTGAAGAGGAAAGGGTGATGCAGCAAAGTAGCGTAAGTATTTCCTTCAGTTTTTGAGAACCAAGGTATCAATCCAGTAGGAGACTACACGCAAATCGCCTAGTACCTGCAAAAACAAATAAGAACCTTGCAACCAACATGATAAAGGGGTTGTGAATCCCTTCACGGCCACTTGGAAAAGTGAGATCTGATAATGATAATAAGATAAATATTTTTGGTATTCTTGTTGTATAGATTGGAAAATAAAGATTGCAAAATAAATAGTAAACTGGAATTGTAGATCGGAAACTTATATGATGTAAAGTAGACCTGGGGGCCATAGGTTTCACTAGTGGCTTCTCTCAAGATAGCATATATTACGGTGGGTGAACAAATTACTGCCGAGCAATTGATAGAAAAGCGCATAGTCATGAGAATATCTAGGCATGATCATAAACATAGACATCACGTCCGTGTCAAGTAGACCGGAACGATTCTGCATCTACTACTATTACTCCACACATCGCCTGCTATCTAGCATGCATCTAGAGTATTAAGTTCATAAGAACAGAGTAACGCATTAGGCAAGATGGCATGATGTAGAGGGATAAACTAAAGCAATATGATATAAACCCGATCTTTTTATCCTCGATGGCAACAATACAATATGTGTCGGTTCCTTTCTGTCACTAGGATCGAGCACCGCAAGATTGAACCCAAAGCTAAGCACTTCTCCCATTGCAAGAAAGATCAATCTAGTAGGCCAAACCAAACTGATAATTCGAAGAGACTTGCAAAGATATCAAATCATGCATATAAGAATTCAGAGAAGAATCAAATATTGTTCATAGATAAACTTGATCATAAACCCACAATTCATCGGATCTTGGCAAACACACCGCAAAAAGGATTACATCGAATAGATCTGCAAGAACATCGAGGAGAACTTTGTATTGAAGATCAAAGAGAGAGAAGAAGCCATCTAGCTAATAATTATGGACCCGAAGGTCTGTGGTAAACTACTCACACGTCATCGGAGAGGCTATCGTGTTGATGCAGAAGCCCTCCGTGATCGAATCCCCCTCCGGCAGATCGCCGGAAAAGGTCCCCAGATGGGATCTCACGGGTACAGAAGGTTGCGGCGGTGGAAAAGTGGTTTCATGGCTCCCCTAGATGTTTTCAGGGTATAAGAGTATATATAGGCGAAAGAAGTAGGTCGGTGGAGCTACGAGGGGCCGACGAGGGTGGGGGGCGTGCCTCCCTACCTCGTGGCCGCCTCGTTGCTTCCTTGACCTCCACTCAAAGCCTCCTAGATTGCGTTTGTTCCAAAAAAAGATCCTTGCGAAGCTTTCATTCTGTTTGGATTCCGTTTGGATTCCGTTTGATATTCCTTTTCCGCGGAACACTGAAATAGGCAAAAAAACAACAATTTGCCCTGGTCCTTTGGTTAATAGGTTAGTCCCAAAAATAATATAAAAGTGCATATTAAAACCCATTAAACATCCAAAACAGATAATATAATAGCATGGAACAATCAAAAATTATAGATACGTTGGAGACGCATCAAGCATCCCCAAGCTTAATTCTTGCTCGTCCTCGAGTAGGTAAATGATAAAAACAGAATTTTTGATGTGGAATGCTACCTAACATAATTTTCAATGTAATTTTCTTATTGTGGCATGAATATTTAGATCCGAAAGATTCAAGACAAAAGTTTAATATTGACATGAAAACAATAATACTTCAAGCATACTAACCAAGCCATTGTGTCTTCTCAAAATAACATGTCCAAAGAAAGCTATCCCTACAAAATCATATACTCTGGCAATGCTCTATCTTCATCACACAAAATATTTAAATCATGCACAACCCCGATGGCAAGCCAAGCAATTGTTTCATACTTTTGATGTTCTCAAACTTTTTCAATCTTCACGCAATACATGAGCATGAGCCATGGATATAGCACTATAGGTGGAATAGAATGGTGGTTGTGGAGAAGACAAAAAGGAGAAGATAGTCTCACATCAACTAGGCGTATCAACGGGCTATGGAGATGCCCATCAATAGATATTAATGTGAGTGAGTAGGGATTGCCATGCAATGGATGCACTAGAGCTATAAGTATATGAAAGCTCAAAAAAACAAACTAAGTGGGTGTGCATCCAACTTGCTTGCTCATGAAGACCTAGGGCATTTTGAGGAAGCCCGTCATTGGAATATACAAGCCAAGTTCTATAATGAAAAATTCCCACTAGTATATGAAAGTGACAACATAAGAGACTCTCTAACATGAAGATCATGGTGCTACTTTGAAGCACAAGTGTGGAAAAAGGATAGTAGCATTGCCCCTTCTCTCTTTTTCTCTCATTTTTTAATTTTATTTGGGCATTTTCTCCTTTTTATGGCCTCTTTTTTTCTTTCTTTTTTTTCATCCGGAGTCTCATCCCGACTTGTGGGGGAATCATAGGCTATGGTGTTGACGTAGAAGCCCTCAGTGATCGAATCCCCCTCCGGCAGATCGCCGGAAAAGGTCCCCAGATGGGATCTCACGGGTACAGAAGGTTGCGGTGGTGGAAAAGTGGTTTCGTGACTCCCCTGGATACTTTCAGGGTATAAGAGTATATATAGGCGAAAGAAGTAGGTCGGTGGAGCTACGAGGGGCCCATGAGGGTGGGGGCGCGCCTTTCCCCCCCCCCCCCGGGCGCGCCGCCCTACCTCGTGGCTGCCTCGTTGCTTCCTTAACCTCCACTCCAAGTCTCTTGGATTGTGTTTGTTCCAAAAAAGATCCTCGCGAAGGTTTCATTCCGTTTGATATTCCTTTTCTGCGAAACACTGAAATAGGCAAAAAACAACAATTTGCCCTGGGCCTTCGGTTAATAGGTTAGTCCCAAAAATAATATAAAAGTGCATATTAAAGCTCATTAAACATCCAAAACAGATAATATAATAGTATGGAACAATCAAAAATTATAGATACGTTGGAGACATATCAGATAACCAAGCAACACAACATAAACAACACCTGCACAAAAATAACAACTTCTCGCAACCCGACATGTTAAAGGGGTTGTCCATCCCTTCCGGGGTACGGTGCCTCAAGATAGGCAAACAGACGTGAGGTAAATTTGTAGTAGATTGATAGATCGGACACCAAATAAAATAAATAAGAATAAATTGCAGCAAGGTATTTTTGGGTTTTTGGTTTAGTAGATCTGAAAATAAAAGCAAAGGAAAATAGATCGCAAAGGCAAACAATATGAGAAAGAGACCCGGGGGCCGTAGGTTTCACTAGTGGCTTCTCTCGAGAAACATAGCAAACAGTGGGTGAACAAATTGCTGTTGGGAAATTGATAGAACTTCAAATACTCATGACGATATCCAGGCAATGATCATTACATAGGAATCGCGTCCAAGATTAGTGGACCGACCACTATCCAGCATGCATCTAGTGTATTAAGTTCATGGAGAAACGGAGTAATGCAATAATAACGATGACATGATGTAGACAAGATCTATCCATGTAGAGATAGACCCCATCGTTTTATCCTTAGTAGCAACGATACATACATGTCGATTCCCTTTTGTCACTGGGATTAAGCACCATAAGATCGAACCCACTACAAAGCACCTCTTCCCATTGCAAGATAAATAGATCAAGTTGGACAAACAAAACCCAAATATCGGAGAAGAAATACGAGGCTATAAGAAATCATGCATAAAAGAGATCGAAGAAACTCAACTACTTTCATGGATATAAAAAGAGATAGATCTGATCATAAACTCAAAGTTCATCGCATCCCAACAAACACACTGATGACCCACAAGTATAGGGGATCAATTGTAGCTCTTTTCGATTAGAGCATTGAACCCAACGAGGAGCAGAAGGAAATGGAAAGTAGTTTTCAGTAAGGTGATGTCTGCAAGTGCTGAAACTGTAAGTAGCGAGTAGTTTGATAGCAAGATAATTTGTAACGAGCAAGTAACGATAATAGTAACAAGTATGAAGCAAGGTAGCCCAATCATTTTGAGGCAAAGGACAGTCCAAAACGGTCTCTTATAATAAGCAAAGCATTCTCGAGGGTACACGGGAATTTCATCTAGTTACTTTCATCATGTTGGTTTGACTTGTGTTCGCTACTTTGATAATTTGATATGTGGGTGGACCGGTGCTTAGGTGCTGTTCTTACTTGAACAAACCTCCTACTTATGATTAACCCTCCCGCAAGCATCCGCAACTACGAGAAAAGTATTAAGAATAAATTCTAACCATAGCATTAAACTCTAGGATCCAATCGGTTCCTTACGGAATAGTGCATAAACTAGGGTTTAAGTTTCTGTCGCTCTCGCAACCCACCATATATTTACTACTCCACAATGCATTCCCTTAGGCCCAAATATGGTGAAGTGTCATGTAGTCGACGTTCACATGACACCACTAAGGGAATCACAACATACATACTATCAAAATATCAAACACGTATCAAATTCACATGATTACTTGCAACATGATTTCTCTCGTGACCTCAAGAACAAAAGTAACTACTCACAAATAATAATCACGCTCAAGATCAGAGGGGTATTAAATAGCATATTGGATCTGAACATATAATCTTCCACCAAATAAACCATATAGTAATCAACTACAAGATGTAATCAACACTACTAGTCACCCCTAGCAACAATCTATAGTTCTGGTAACAAGATTGAATACAAGAGATGAACTAGGGTTTGAGATGAGATGGTGCTAGTGAAGATGTTGATGGAGATTGCCCTCCCCAAGATGGGAGAGTTGTTGGTGATGATGATGACGATGATTTCCCCCTCCGGGAGGGAAGTTCCCCCAGCATAATCGCTCCGCTGGATGGCAAAAGTGCTCCTGCCCAAGTTTCGCCTCGAGGCGGCGGTGCTTCGTCCCGAAAGTCCCCCTCTCATATTTTTCTAGGTCAAAATGACTTATATACCAAAAGATGGGCACCAGAGGTGGGCCGAGGAGGCCACAACCCACCAGGGCGCGCCAGGGGGGCCTGGCGCGCCCAGTTGGGTTGTGCCCACCTGGTGGCCCCCCATATGGTGTTTATTGGCTCCAATATTCCTTAAATAATTCATAAAAATTCTCCGTAAAGTTTAAGCTCATTTGGAGTTGTGCAGAATAGGTGGCCTGACGTAGCTTTTCCAGGTCCAGAATTCCAGCTGCCAGAATTCTCCCTCTTGGTGTGTTCCTTGTAAATTATGAGAGAAAAGGCATTATAATTACTCCAAAAAGCATTATTATGGATAAGAACATTATAAATAACAGTAAGAAAACATGATGCAAAATGGACGTATCAACTCCCCCAAGCTTAGATCTCGCTTGTCCTCAAGTGAAAACCGAAATCGAAAAACATGTCCACATGCTTTGAGAGAGAGGTGTCGACAAAAACAAAATACGGACATAGAAGCATCATGTTGATTATTATAACAGCAACAAAATTTAACACAGGGCTTTTATCATAGAACTTGCATCATACACTTCCTATGAATAAGTAACAGTTCGTCACATAATCGAAGTATAAAGCAAACTATATTAGGAACCAACAAACTATGTTCTCAGTCAACTTTGCAACTATAATTCATCATATTTTTAGGAAGGGTCATGTGTCGGAGCCTTTAGGCAAGTCCACATACTCAACCATCATATAGTCTTCTATGAGTGCTAACACTCACCTTGTACCCATGAGCAAAACATTTCAACCGGACACATAGAAAGATAGGGGCCTATTATTTTGCCCCCCCCCAACATACTCACCTCAAGGGTGATGTCAACAATAATAACTCATGCTATCTATATTCAATTGGACATATGTGCCTAGATCTTTCCTCACCACATGATGCTTGCCAAAAGAGAAAAATAAAAGGAATAGAGGGAAAACTTTGACTCTTTGCATAAAAGTAAAAGATAGGCCCTTCGCGGAGGGAAGCAGAGGTTTCCATGCACTTATTTGTTTGTATGCTCAATCCCTTAGTGCAAGAGAACGTCACATTGTATTGCCCCTTAAGATGACAACCTTTATTATGCAGTCTGTCGCTTTTATTCTTTGTCATCCAAGTTCGTACAACGCTCAATTTCCTCTTACACTAAATGATCTCACTCTTTTAGAAGAAATTTTTATAGCCTTTTTGCACCGATGACAACTTACTTGAGGGATCTTGTTCAATCCCTAGGTAGGCATGGTGGACTCTTGAAAAAGATTTGGGTTTAAGGGGTTTTGGATGCACAAGTAGTATCTCTACTTAGTATAGAATTTTTGTCTAGCAAAGATAGGGGCAAGCATCACATGTTAAAGGATCTATGACAATATGACTTCTATGTGAATATAAACAAACACAAACCATTAAGTTGTCTTCCTTGTCCAACATCAACAAGGCATAGAATATTTTGATGAGGTCTCACAATCACAGAAGATTTCTAGGATAGTATATCTATATGTGAATCTTCTCTTCCCTTATTAATTCTTTCATGAGTTGCATCATTGACTAATGCTATGTTTGTCAATCTCTAATAAAATTTTCTACCTATACTTTTCCTTATGTGGTGCCATCGCCTACCATAGCAAAAACTAAAACTACTTCATTATATAACTTGCACGTGATTACAAGGATAGATCACTAAGCAAACTCTCAAAAGAAGAAATGATCGAACTAAACTTTATTTCATCTGAAAGCAAAAGATTGAACTAAGATAAATAAAAGCAAAAAGATAGTGGGATGATACGATACCGGGGCACCTCCCCCAAGCTTGGCGGATGCCAAGGGGAGTGCCCATACCTGATACTCAATTCTCCTTCTGGTGGTGAAGGAGAGATCTTGTCCTTGGAGGAGCTTGAAGAGGCCATGGTAGATGGAATCTGAAACAAAACAACAAGGAAAAAGAGAACAGAGGATTTCTCCGCGATACGGTGATCAACAGGTTCGGGAAGTATATATAGATTTTTTATCTTGTAGGACAAGTAATGGTAGAAAAACGGATAAAAAATATTTTCGAGTATCTAGAAGTTTCTTTATTTCCAAAATTTTAGAATATTCCAAAACTGATAAAAAATATTTTTGAAGATTTTTCGGAGTTCGTTTACTTACCGTATCATGTACCTCCTTATTTTCATGATTCTGGAGTGTTCCGGAAGGACACTTTTATGTGTTCTTCCGGTGTCAAAGTTTGGATAATATTACTTTCAACATTAATAAGCGTACCTGAGATATAATGCTTTATTCGTTGCCCATTGACAACCTTCGGGTTAGTGCCTTCGAAATTATTTATTTTGATGGCTCCAGACCGGTAAACCTCCTCGATGACAGAGGTGAAGGAAATATGCCCTAGATGCAATAATAAAGTTGTTATTTATATTTCCTTATATCATGATAAATGTGAATAATGAGTTAGTTGTGGGGTGATGTATTACGGAACGAGTAAAGAGACTTGCCGGTAACGAGATTGAACTAGGTATGAGGATACCGACGATCAAATCTCGGGCAAGTAACATACCGATGACAAAGGGAATAACGTATGTTGTTTTGCGGTTTGACCGATAAAGATCTTTGTAGAATATGTAGGAGCCAATATGGGCATCCAGGTTCCGCTTTGGTTATTGACCAGAGAAATGTCTCGGTCATGTCTACATAGTTCTCGAACCCGTAGGGTCCGCACACTTAACATTCGTTAATGATATATTATTATATGAGTTATGTATGTTGGTGACCGAATGTTGTTCGGAGTCCCGGATGAGATCACAGACATGACGAGGAGCTCCGGAATGGTCCGGATATAAAGATTGATATATGGGATAATAGTGTTTGGTCTCCGTAATTCACCGGAAGGGGTTCTAGATGTTTCCCAAAATGTTTGGGTACGAGAACACTTTATTTGGGCCAAAGGGGAAAGCCCACAAGGTTTTTGGAAAGCGCAAAAGGAAGTTTTGCAGAGTCCAGGTGAGGGAGTCCTGGACTAAGGGGTCCTCGGGCGTCCGGCCTGCTAGCCATGGGCCGGACTGATGGGCTACGAAGATATGAAGACTGAAGACTGCACCCGTGTCCGGATGGGACTTTCCTTGGCGTGGAAGGCAAGCTTGGCGGCCAACTATGTAGATTCCTTTCTCTGTAACCGACCTTGTGTAACCCTAGATCCCTCCCGTGTCTATATAAACCGGAGGGCTAGGTCCGTAGATAGGCCGAATACTAATTGCCCTAGTCATACAGGCTAGACTTCTAGGGTTTAGCCATTACGATTTCATGGTAGATTAACTCTTGTAATACTCGTATTCATCAATATCAATCAAGAAGGACGTAGGATATTACGTCCATAGAGAGGGCCCGAACCTGGGTAAACATCATGTCCCCTGTCTCCTGTTACCATCAACCTTAGACGCACAGTTCGGGACCCCCTACCCGAGATCCGTCGGTTTTGACACCGACATTGGTGCTTTCATTGAGAGTTCCACTGTGCCGTCGACAAAAGGTTTGATGGCCCCTTCAATCGTCCATAGTGACGCTGTCCAAGGAGAAACCTTCCTCCTCGGACATATCTTCATGTCCGGCGGCTTCGCGCTGTGGGCCAACTCGTTTGGCCACCTGGAGCAGATCGATAGCTACGCCCCTGGCCATCAGGTCAGATTTGAGAGCTTGAACTACATTGCGGACATCCGTGGAGATTTGATCTTCGCTGGATTCGAGATCGTGGCGACTGCTCCTGGTCACCTTGACGAACATGATCTAAATCTGTCATCAGACCGCATCCAGGAGATAGCTCCTGTGAACACTCTGGCCTTAGATCCAGAGCATGTTGCGGCGTCCAAGGGTTGGAGGCTCAACCCCACCACGAAGGCCGCAGATTCCCCGGTGTTGGAGCCGCACATGGACTTAACCTCACGCAATACTCATGTCACCGGAACTCCGGACTCTTCTCCGGGTATAAGTTCCGAACCATGTGAGTCCGCAAATACCGAACTTGACTGCTTATTGATCTTTGAGTTCAGCGCCATAGACATCTTCCATTACTCGCCCTTTTGCGATGTGCTGAACTCATTAAAGAACTTGTCCTTGGCGGGGGACTCCTAGACGAACTCTGTATGGTTCGTACTAGGGGCCGACGATCGAGAATTTTGCTTCCCACCCACCACCCACTTCATAGCCACTGTCGAGGATTTAACCAACATGCTTGACTATGGCTCCGAAGACATCGCTAGTACGGACGACGATGTCGATAAGGAGCAAGGACAAAACCCGCCATTCACTGGACGATGGACGGCCACTTCTTCCTACGATATATACATGGTGGACACGCCTGAAAAAACTAACAACGATGACAAAGAGGATCCAGTTGAGGATAAACCTCCTGAGAGACAGCCCAAGCGCTAGCTTCCTCGATGCCGCTCTAAGCCACGTCATTCCAAATACTGCAGTACGGGCACCAGAAAAAATAATACTCCGGACGATGCCGAAAATAATGAAGACCCCGTCAAGGTAACCTCCGAACAGGGGGGACGGGAAAATGGGCAAGTTAGCCCTAGTGAACAGGCCATACACGGAGACTCGGAGGACAGTAATTATCTTCCGCTCTCCGAGGAAGAGGAGAGCCTCGGCAACGAGGATTTCATCGTGCCTAAGGAACCTCTCGAGCAGGAGCGCTTCAAACATCGGCTAATAGCCATTGTACGGAGCCTGAAAAAGAAGCATCTGCAGCTTCAAGCGGACCAATATCTGCTCAATGATAGATGGACCGAAGTCCCGGCCGCCGAAGAATACGGCCTTAGTGACCCAGCCAAAAGCTACCCAAAGCGTAGATTGCTACCTCAGTTTGATGATGAGGCGCTGGAGCCCGTACCATCATCGCACAATGCGGCAGGTCGACCACAACTTGGTCCGGATAAAGTGGCAACTCAAGCCGAACACCAGACCGCCCCACCTTGCCATAAAGGCAAGAATAAAACAGCTTGGGGTTGTACATACGACCTTCGATAGGACTTGGACAGTAGAGCAGGACATGCAAGATCGATATACGGATCGCGAGGACATGCCTCGACACGCGGCGACGGCTACCTATTCGGACGTGACAAACCTAGCCACGCCCGGGCCGAAAACCGCAAATGGACTCCATCAAAGGTACGTCGCAGTGTGGCCCAACATAGAGGCGCCACACACCCTCTTTGCTTCACAGACGAAGTAATGGAGCATGAATTCCCAGACGGGTTCAAACCCATGAATATCGAATCATACGATGGAACAACGGATCCCGCGGTATGGATCGAGGACTTCCTCCTCCATATCCACATGGCCCGCGGAGATGACCTTCATGCCATCAAATACCTACCCTTAAAACTCAAAGGACCAGCTCGGTACTGGTTAAACAATCTGCCGGAAAATTCTATTGGTAACTGGGAAGATTTGGAAGACGCCTTTCGCGACAACTTCCAAGGAACATATGTCCGGCCACCGGACGCCGATGACTTAAGTCGCATTGTCCAGCAACCCGGAGAGTCAGCCAAGAAGCTCCGGACTAGGATCTTAATTAAAAAGAACCAAATCATCGACTGTCCGGATGCGGAAGCCCTCGCGGCCTTCAAACACAGCGTCCGGGATGAATGGCTTGCACGCCACCTCGGTCAAGAAGGACCTAGATCCATGACAGCCCTTACCGCTTTAATGACCCGCTTTTGCACGGGAGAAGACAGTTGGCTCGCTCATAGAAGCAACAGCACCAGCGACTCAGGCACTTACGAAATCCGAGACGGCAATGGCAAGCCATGATGAAGCAAACACAACAGTCGCAATGATAATGAAAGATCACGCAACACAGCGGTCAACGCCGGATTCAGCAATCCAAAACCCGGTCAATGGAAAAGTCATTCAAGGCGAACCGAGATGGACCATCCAACCTAGACAGGATACTGGACTGACCCTGCCAGATTCACGGCCACCTCGATAAACCAGCTAATCATACCAACATGAGTTGTTGGGTCTTCAAGCCGGCCGGAAAGCTCAACGCCGAGCACAATGGGAGGAGGCCGGCAAGCGGTAGGGATGACGGAGAGGTTCACCAACCAAATACCGGGGGTCAGAAGAAATATCCCCCCGAGGATCGATCAACCCCGGAGCGGAAATAGCAGTTCGGCTTCCGCCGTCCACCTCATATACCCGTGAAATTTGTATCGCGCATACATCACTACGCGCTTAAGATACCATGGGCATCGGCCGAAGCACAATACAAATGAGCCCGCAAGCACTTCCGTATCATTTTTTCTTAACTTTACTCTTTCTTTCTTTATTATCTCTTAAAAACAGGTGACACAAAGGACAAACAGCTAAACTGACTCTATCGGAGTTCGGATCCGTACACTGACATAAGGGGCTACTTCGGTCAAGGATTCCCCTCACCGAGGACAGGCGGCGCAGACATGCGACAGGAGGTCCAAAGTAACTTTTTGTAGACCGCACTCTTTATTTCGAGCCTATAATATGCCTTTTTCCTCCGCCTGCGACCCCGGGCATGTCAAATAGCCGGGGTTGTGGTCTTTTTATATATCAAGTAATCATCGGCATATCACTCAGGTCCTAGTAAACATAATCCGCATTAACCATTCGTTTCTTTTTCACAAATGAATTTGACCCCTATAGCTATTTCACAGCCGTACCTCGGCACAACCTGCCAGGGGCTCGGTATGGGAACAAATGAGTTGCCAACAAAGTCCGAACAGCTTTATAAGCGTACTTCGGCGTCGCGAGTTTGGCCTTATATGCATCAGCTCTGAATCATGTCTTGGGTTAATGGTTGGGTTTCCCGGCTCCTGTGCTTGCTACCTTATGTTCCGCTCTATCGGCTAGGGTAGTAAAGGGAGAACTACTACGATTGTGCTTCCGGTTCATCTGGTCAAGCACCTCAGTAGAGAAAGCCGAAAACCGACTGTCATGATGCTGTGGGAGCTGGTCAACCACTAGATGACTTATCGGAATCTGTCGTGATTCCCAATGTATCACACGAAGGACCTTTTTTCAGGTCATATATGTAACACACCATATTGGAATAAGCCGTACACATACCAGGGGCTATATCGTAGTCCCCCCTATAAAACTCCTATGGATAAGTGAAAGTGTTAACACCCTATAGTCTGATTGCGTGCTTCGCCGCATTGACACCTCCTTCATGGACCAAGACGTTGGGTCAAGAGTGAATAAATGCTTTTCCGAACACCCCCGTACTTCCTACGAGGGGACTGAAGCCGATGATTGGAAAACTTTCAGATTATATAAAAACGGCCGCACAGGAGGACCACAAGCTTTCGAGCAAAACATAAAAATAGATTAACTATAAATTTGTCTTTTACAAATTCCCATACACCTCACTCGAATATTATGTCTTTCGAGCATTGACCCTCTATCAAGCGGGCGGCCTCTAGGACGTCTTCAAAATAATGCTCCGGTTCGTAATGGTCCTTGCCCTTGGGTGGACTCTTCGCCGCAACATCGATGGCCTTCATCTTCCCCCAGAATGTCTTGACTCGAGAAAAGGCCATCCGTGCACCCTCAATGCACACCGACCGCTTCACAGTGTTGATACGTGGCACCGCATCAACAAGCCGCTGCACCAAGCCGAAGTAGCTATTCGGAACAGGCTCAGTTGGCCAGAACCGGATTATGACGTTCTTCATGGCAGCGCCGGATATCCTATGAAGCTCGGCCCATTGGGACATCTGTTCATTAAGAAATAGAGGGCGCTTCGACGCGCCAAATTGTGACCAGAAAAGCTTCTTCGTTGCATACCCCTCTCGCGCCAGGTAAAACTGCTCCGCATCGGAAGAACTCTTCGGCAAGTCTGAAAACTCGTCCGGAGAACTCCACACTTGGTTAAGCTGAGCATAGTTCGGATCGCCGAACTTAGTCCGTAGCAAAAAGGGCCAGCCAGCCGCAATCTCCCCAGCTTGCCGGATCTCCTCACGGGCTGCTCTGGATTCAGACCGCGCTTCTCTCGCCTCTCGTAAGGCCTTGTCAAGTTCAGCCGTTTTGGCTTCATTCTCCTTCTCAATAAGTTCACAGCGGCTAGCAGCATTTTTTAGTTCGAGCGCCATCGTGGATATCTTCTCCTTGTCTTGGCGCCGAGCAGCTTGTTCGGCTTTTAACTCAGCCGATGCCTTTTCGTCAGCCGCATTACTAATCCGGGCCTGCTCCTTGGCCCAGGCTAGAGATACGTCTCCATCGTATCTACTTTTCCAAACGCTTTTGCCCTTGTTTTGGACTCTAACTTGCATGATTTGAATGCAACTAACCCGGACTGGCGCTGTTTTCAGCAGAATTACCATGGTGTTATTTATGTGCAGAAACAAAAGTTCTCGGAATGACCTGAAACTTCACGGAACAACTTTTCAGAAATAATAAAAAATCCTTGCAAAAGATGAAGGCCAGGGGGCCCACCACCTGTCCACGAGGGTGGGGGCGCGCCCCCTACCTCGTGGGCCCCCTGGAGCTCCTCCGACCACAACTCCAACTCTATATATTTGCTTTCGGGGAGAAGAAAATCAGAGAGAAGTATTCATCGTGTTTTACGATACGGAGCCGCCGCCAAGCCCTAAAACCTCTCGGGAGGGTTGATCTGGAGGCCGTTCAGGGCTCCGGAGAGGGGAATCCGTCGCCATCGTCATCACCAACCATCGTCCGTGTCACAGCCCTAGAAATCTTCTTGTAATTAGTGGCATCGCATCCATGCATCATTTTCAATTTCAATTAATCTTGATACGGGGATGCTTAAACCCTAGCACCAAATGAATTCAACTAGGGTCAAAATAAAATCTTTTTCATTGAACTCAAAATGCCCTCTAAAAATGTTCAACATTTCTGGATTGAGGTGGAAGCATCTACCAAAAAAGGTTTACATTTTTACAGGACATATTTGGGCTTTGAACTAATTCAAACATATTTGAATTGGAGCTATTTAAATGCTATATGTATTTTAGGTGCTCCAAAAATGTTGGAAGTTGTTATGGGTCACTGGAATAATTCAGACATCACCCCTAATTATTTCCAGGATTTTATAAAATGGTTTAGTATTTTATTAAATCAAAACAAAATAGAATAAATAGAAAATAGAAAAGAGAGAGAGAGAAAGGAAACTAACCTGGCGCCCACCTGGCCTGGCCCAGCACGGCCTAGTCCAGCTGGCCAATGCCAGTCATCTCCCTCCTCTCGCCAGAAGGACGAGAGTCGCGTGCTCGACGCGCGCGTCCACGCGCCCGAGCCACCTCCTGCTTCTGCCGACGCCCCGGACGGCTCCAGACAACGCCACACGCCCCCTGACCTCTGTCTCACACCTGCAGCTCCTCCCCTCCTCTGGCTCCCTCCCCCTCTCTTCCCGAGCTCACCAGAGGGCGCTGCCGTGCTCTGCCGCGGCCACCGGCCACCGGCCACCCCACGCCCCGCCGACGCGCCCAGATGCCCCGCCACTTCTTCCTCGACCTTCTCACCGAGCTGCGTGACGCCTGAAGCCCCCAAACTTCCTCACCGAGCTCGTCTTCAACCTCCCGACGCCGAGATCCCCATCGCCGTTTCGTCGCCCTCTCTGCCTCAACGAGCTCGCCGTTCGCTCCCCTGCACCCGCAGTGAGCCACCGATCCTTCCCCCCTTTCCGTTTTCGCTTGCATGCACCGTACGCACAGCCTTGAGCTCGACCACACGCATCACCGCCTGTGCTCGCCGTCGACGTGTCTCTGGCCATCTACTGGTCCGACCGTCCTGCCCAGCTCCCTCCCCGCGCCGCGTAGAGCACATAGGTGCCCCGCACGAGCCACCATGGCTGCCGCAATGACGACCCCGAGCCCACCGAACTCCGGCCGCCGCTGTCGAGCTCGCCTGCGTCGTTTACGGCGTCCCCGTGTCCAACCACTTCCACCCTTGGATGCGGCAGCCCCCCAGCTCCACGTAGCACGTCTCCGCCGTCGATTTGGTCACCGGAGGACCAAATCCGAGGCACTCCGCCGCGTCTGGCCTCGCCGGCGTCGAGTTGCCGGCGGGTTGACCGCTTTGACCGCGGGTGGTTTAGCCCCGGTTGACCAGGGGATTTGACCTCCCTTGGGTCCATGACATGCGGGCCCCGCCCGGCTAATTAATCTAGTTTATGTTTAAACTTAATTAGTTTAACCTAGGTTAGTGCTAATTAAACTAGGTTAGTTTAGTTAGCGACTGACACCTGGGCCCCACACCCTAATTAACCCCTGTTTTATTTCTGCTTAGGATTAAATAAACCAGAGCGGCCCCACGCATCAGCTTTGACCAAGCTGACGTGGCCGTTGACTGGCCCCACACGTCAGTGACTCTAGCTAGCACCGTGACACTGACCAGTGGGATCCACTGGTCAGGTTTGACCTGGACTGCCTCTATTGACTTGCTGATGTCACACCGATGTCATGCTTATGTAATAAATGTTTCTGGAATTAAAATAAATCAGAAATGATTTATAAATTTCAAAAAATGTACTAAACTTCTAAAATTCATATAAATTCAACCGTAACTCAGAATCAAATAATTTATATATAAAAAATTATCAGAAAAATCCAAAGAATCTGTTTATAGCATTTTCATGCATGTTAGAACAACTTATGGCTACTTTCTAGGACAAATTAAGTGAATGGCATTTAAATAACCACATGTGGAGTTTGAATTTGAACCTTTGGTTCAAACCAACTTCATTTAATCTGGTTGCTAGATGCATTAGCTCAAATCACATCATATTGTCATGTCATGATCATGCATCATATTGTCGCATTGCATTGATTGTGTTCTTTCTCTGTTACCGGTGTTTGTCCCCTCCCAGTAGATGTGGTTTCGACGATGAGTTTGATGACACCGATGAAGAGTTATACTATCTTCAGAAGTGCTAGGCAAGCAAAAACCCCTTGTTCATTCCGATACAATCCCACTCTCTCGCTCCTGTTCTCTTTTACTGCATTAGGACAACACCGTTTCATCTGTTACATGCTGCGGTAGCTGAACCCCTTTCCTCTGCATGACCTGTCATTGCCACAGTAAATAGATGAAACCCACTAGCATGAGTAGTAGTTGTTTGAGCCCTGATGTGCCTACTCATTCATGCTTGTTTGTCATGTCTGCTATTGCATAGAGTTGTGTCAGGTCTGATTCATCGGGGATGAATCGGAGGTATGTGAACATGTCCTACTGTTGAGAGCTAAGTGAGTGAACACGATTTGGTAAAGGTATCGATGAGAGGCCATGTAGGAGTACATGGTGGGTTGTTTCATTGAAGTCGTCCTTAGGAACCGAGTTCTGTGTTTGTGATCCATGAACAGCTACTACCACGCATTGGGCCCAAAACCAATGGACCCTCTCGACTTATTAACTACCCTTGCCTCTGTCCAGGAGTTGCAAATAGTTTCTGGTGTTTGTAGGATATGTGTTGGAGGCCGTGCGTAGTGCTGACCCTAGGGGTGGGCTATGATGCGGTAGATACACCATGGCACGGTGTACCGGGCGCCCGTTTGGTGTCTCGAGAACCCTGCACACATCGTTTGGGGTTGTGAGCAAAACTCCGGCCGGATCTCCTCGCGGATGGAACCTGAATAGGCGATAAACCTGGACTAGAGACTTGTGTGGTTAGTCAGGTCGTGGACGACTCCCTCGCCAGGCTTCCGCTTGAAGGTCGCCGAGATACACGACGTGTACATGGTGGTAAGTGGCGAGAGCGTGTGTGAAGAAGTACACCCCTGCAGGGTTATAAATGATCTATTCGAATAGCCGCGTCCACAGTAAAGGACTTCTGGGTTGCCTATAACAGTTCATAGACAAGTGAAAGTGGATACTCTAAAATGCGCAAGATAAGCGTGAGTGCTATGGATGGTTTTCTCGTAGGGAGACGGGAGCGGATCCATAGTGGTGTATTGATATGGTGAATATGTGGACTCGTGTGCGCCACCTAAAAAGAGTTGCTTGCAGTCGTAGTTCAGGTTAGCCACTGAGTCAAAGCTGGCTTGCTGCAGGTAAACTCTACTACCCCTTTGTTGATACCGATGCATATGTAGTTAGTTCTGATGTAAGTCTTGCTGGGTACATTTGTACTCACGTTTGCTTAATTTATGTTTTGCAGAGAGACTTCAATCTCGCTAGTAGTTCCACGTGGACTTCGATGTTTAGCTTGTTACCTCAGCTACGATCTTGTGCCTTCGGCAGGATCTGGTAGATAGTCAGGCTTCTCAGCCTTTTTCATTTGTAGATGTCTGTACTCAGACATGTTAATCTTCCGCATGTGCTTTATCTGGTATGCTCTGAATGTTGGGTCATGAGACCCATGTTTGTAATATCTGGCTTCTCGAAGCCTAATGAATAAATACTTTGAGTCATAGAGTTTCATTGTGATGCCATGTTGTATTTGGACATATCGAGCATATTGTGTGTATGTTATTGAAATGCTTAGTATGTGTGGGATCCGACAATCTAGTTGTTTATCCTTGGTAGCCTCTCTTATGGGGAAATGTAGTCTGGTGTTTCCACTGAGCCTTGGTAGTCTGCTACAGCCTGGTTTACCAGAGTCCTACTAGCCCAGTACTACTGCTCCGGAACACTTAGACTGGCCGGCATGTGATTCACTTCGTTCCTGTGTCTGTCCCTTCGGGGAAATGTCAGGCGGTGACTTCTGGAGTCCTGCTAGCCTGCTACAGCCCGGGTTCCTAGAGTCCTGTTAGCCCAGTTGCTACAGCCCGGATTCACACGCTGATGACCGACATGTTCGATGTTGTTTCATGTATGCCTGTCCCCGTAAGTTAGTGCCACTTTGGGTTCACAACTAGTCATGTCGGCCCAGGTTCTCTGTCATATGGATGCTAGCGACACTATCATATACGTGAGCCAAAAGGCGCAAATGGTCCCGGGCCAGGTAAGGTGGCACCCGTGGGAATGCCGTGCGTGAGGCCGCAAAGTGATATGAAGTGTTACATGCTAGATCGGTGTGACTTACGATCGGGGTCCTGACAGCTTTGGTATCAGAGCCTCACTGCCTGTAGGATTACCAAGCCAAACTGGTCGAAGTCAAGTCTAGAAATGCTTTAGTTATATAAGGGAATTGATTGTGGAAGGGAACGTAAGGCTCTTTATACTCCTTTACCTTATGCCCGTCTGATCCGAGTCACCCTCATCTCTTCTACAGGGATTAAGAACTAGGCTTCTCATCTTTCTATCAGGATCACGTGTTACTAATCTATAGACTTATAGGATTGGTGGATTCAAATCTCAGTTCAGTTTCTATTACTTCCGTATGTTCATAGCTGGTCTCAGAACCTTGATATTGTGATGTTAAGTGGTTATGCCACCATTTTGCAGGATGTCTCAAATCATTTTGAGCATTTACAACCGTTATGTTGTCCGAGTCATCCCAGGTTTCTAAATAGTCTGGTGCATTTGCAAATTCCTTCTTCCCGTTATCGATGTTCCCTTGTGCCAGATTAACCACACTAAACGCCAGTTGAGGTACTCTACTGCCTCGACATATATGTTGGAGCTATTATTATGACCCTAGGTGCCTTAGGGAATCACCCAGTAATCTAGCAATGCTTTATATCCCAGTGTGATGATTCTGGCCGTCATTCTCGAAAGCATCCCGTGGTGCCATTTAGTTAGTAGGCATTCTATTTCTGGGTTCTTGACCCGAGATTCACCCTACCTACCTCGTGTTGATAGTGTTTGCTAGTTCCTTAGAATATTAGTAACCTTTGCGATAGTCCTCGAAGTCCATGGTAACTCATTCTTCCAATACCATGAACCAGCCAAGGCAGAAGTTCTCTGAACGAAAAGATCACAACAAGAGTGCTCTTGATGAGTTCTTCATTCGATAGTTGTGACTCTGCCAATCCTACCTTTTCGCATGGGTTATATGGAAGGAATATTTTGAGCTTTGTTCGACATACCAATCTATGCATCCACAACTTAGAAAGTTATATGTTCCTTGAGTTGTCCCTCTTTAGTTGTATCCTGACCTCCGTCTATCATTTAATATTCAAGAGTATGTGAGCATTCGTGTTCATCGATGACTTTTACTCTTGTGTTCCATCAAGCCATTCTATATCGGAATGACTAGGAGAAACAAACTCCAGCACCTCATCCATTTCTTGGACTGGTTAAAGCAGTTGTATTCCGTAGATAAGAATGCCAATCTAGCTTCTAATCTGTTCTACCCTGGGGTATTGCCATCTTATGTCAAGAATGTCATGGGAATTGCACAACCTCTTATGAATTCTTGATGCAGTGATACTTCTCGCCATCATTATTCATTCCTCGGTCCTGTGTTGTCACAACCGGAATGCCGACAACTGAATAGTGATGTGTGAAATCAATACTCCTAGCAACCCCCTTTCTTGGTAGTTAAAGGACAATAATTTCATTCTTAGTGTGTTGGTTACTGAATCACCATCCTGAGATTGATCGTGCTACCTAGTCCGTTTTTCCTGGTGCACTCTTCGATCAATGAGTTAGGACTGTATCCATCCCTTGCTCTTTTGATCACATCGTCTTGCCTTGAAAAGCAAGATTGTTCTCGAGCTTAGTAACATACCGGTGGTTCGTGATGTTCCGAATATATTCTCGGAAGTATTACCAGGTTGTCACTTGACCGCTATATTGGGTTCGTGATCATGTTAGTTTTCCTCCAAACCACCCATTCTCCAAGAATTTGTGTTGGATACCCCTGAGCTAGTTGGTTAAGCCAAACCACAACTTGGAGAGTTGGAAGATAAAAGCTTGTCTGACTTAGTTCATGTTAAGGGATATCATTTTGTGTGTGTGTGTGTGTGTTGAAGAAAGATGAAATCTTCATCGATTGGTCCTCGTGATAAGTTATTGTATCTATTGTCTTATCCAAACTTTGATTTGAGTGTGGGCTATCCTCAAATCAAATCAGAACCAACGATGTTCGTAATGTTGTCTTACTCGTGGTTGATCCCTCGGGCATACACCATTACATCCTTTGGTCTGACCAATGCTATCACCGTGTTCACTTAATTATGGAGATCCATCTGTATGGAAGCCTGGATGGTTTGTTGTTGAGCCCATTGACAACAATTTCATCTTGTCCATGATTCATGTTGAACATGTAAATTAGTGTTGGAAACTTTGTAAGCAATGCTTCGTGTTCCGTTCATGAAGCTTATGCTTGGATGGAAGAAGTGACTTCCTCGAATTCATGCGCATTCTATGCAAGTTGCCGCCGTGAATACGGGAAAGATTGTTTTTGCTTCCTCTGGAATCATCCCAAGTTAGTCATGCATGTGCAAAGTATTCTATGGTTTGATAGGCTCGCTACCTCCAGCCCATATGTGTCCCTAGCACACCAAGCCACTGATTGATTTGTTCAAGGAGAAGAAGATTCTTCTTAAGAGCTAGACTTATGCAAGGACTTTGATATCCTCGATGATGGTTCCCCACCTGGACTCGGTAGTGTTTTATTATAAGATTACTACGTGGTCATGCTTGTCTTGGACAACGTGTTCACATGTTTGTAGCAGAACCCGTTCATGTTTTGGAGCTTGCTATCGCAGTTCATCTCCCGAGAATCTCGCAACGTCATCTCGTCGGTTTGTGTTGCAAATTTTCTTTTCCAGACATGCTGTCTGAAATATCCTGTACCAACTAGATCTGAATCTCAGGCATATATGATGGTAGGAACTTTTCCAGGATCTATGATGTAGGTCCCGGCAGGGTTGATGTTCTGGCCGACGCACCTAGCCGGAAGATCTGCCATTGTAGTATCTTTGACCCTCTTTCCATGAGGATTTCGTGCGACTTATTCTCGAAGTTGTTCCCTAGGGATCCTTGTGCTATCAGTTTCTTTGATGATTCTATAACCATTGAGATGTTGGAAACACTCTCGACTATTTAGTTTTTCCCCAATTACCAGAATCATTCCCAACATTTGTATTATGTTCCCAGCTTGCACCTCAGTAATTGTTGTCGAGGATCATCTTTAAAAGTAGACTTACCATGGGTCCCATCCATCTCCGATGATAAGCAAATCATCCTTTACGTTGTCTTCAACAAGGCAGTCCACATCATCTATCCTAGTCCGAGTATGTCATTCCTTCGAACTCCTTCAAACGAACGTCTGTAAATTGCCTTAAACTGGTATAGAGAGTTTCAATGATCTATTCATCAAAAGTAATTCTTTTTTCCACTTAAGATAATAACTCCATGAGTCACCTCCCCCAAGGGGCCCCGTTATGGGATCATGGCAGTTTCTCCTCGCTACTTTGAAACCCTCGTCAAATTGTTTCCTCCGTCCTTCCCGATGTATGTTTGCCTCTCAGCTCGAGAGATGTTGCTATGTCTCACACTGTGAGTTGATCCTGAGTTGTTCGATCTTCGAGAATATCGATACTTTTAGAATTCTCCTTTTCTTTTTCTTCTTGTTGTCATCATTGGATGAAGTTCTCAAGGCAATATGTCGAGATCAAGATGATGCCATGAATCGACATCTTCGAGAAGGACAGTTGGATCTTGAATCATGTCAGCCTTGTGTCCCCTCTGTCTTCTTACTTCACTTCTTGAATCTCGGGACGAGATTCTTGTTTAGTGGGGGTGAGTTGTCACAGCCCTAGAAAGCTTCTTGTAATTAGTGGGATTGCATCCATGAATCATTTTCAATTTCAATTAATCTTGATATGGGGATGCTTAAACACTAGCACCAAATGAATTCAACTATGGTCAAAATAAAATCTTTTTCATTGAACTCAAAATGACCTCTAAAAATGTTCAACATTTATGGATTGAGGTGGAAGCATCTACCAAAAATGGTTTACATTTTTGCAGGACATATTTGGGCTTTGAATTAATTCAAACATATTTGAATTGGAGCTATTTAAATGCTATATATATTTTAGGTGCTCCAAAAATGTTGGAAGTTGTTATGGGTCCCTAGAATAATTCAGACAGCACCCCTAATTATTTACAGGATTTTATAAAATGGTTTAGTATTTTACTAAATCAAAACAAATCAGAATAAATAGAAAACAGAAAAGAGAGAGAAAAAGGAAACTAACCTGGCGCCCACCTGGCCTGGCCCAGCATGGCCCAGTCTAGCTGGCCGATGCCAGTCATCTCCCTCCTCTCGCCAGAAGGACGAGAGTCGTGTGCTCGACACGCGCGTCCACGCGCCCGAGCCACCTCCTGCTTCTGCCGACGCCCCGGACGGCTCCAGACAACGCCACGCGCCCCCTGACCTCTCTCTCACAGTCGCAGCTCCTCCCCTCCTCTGGCTCCCTACCCTTCTCTTCCTGAGCGCACCAGAGGGTGCCGTCGTGCTCTGCCGTGGCCACCGGCCACCCCACGCCCCGCCGACGTGCCCAGAAGCCCCGCCACTTCTTCCTCGACCTTCTCACCGAGCCGCGCGACGCCTCAAGCCCCCGGACGACCTCACCGAGCTCGTCTTCAACCTCCCGATGCCGAGATCCCCATCGCCATTTTGTCGCCGTCTCTGCCTCCCCGAGCTCGCCGTTCGCTCCCCTGCACCCGCAGTGAGCCACTGATCCTTCCCCCCTTTCCGTTTTCGCTTGCGTGCACCGTACGCGCCGCCTTGAGCTCGCCCGCATGCATCACCGCCTGTGCTCGCCGCCGACGTGTCTCTGGCCATCTACTGGTCCGGCCGTCCTACCCATCTCCCTCCCTGCGCCGTGTAGAGCATGTAGGTGCCCCGCACGAGCCACCACGACCGTCGGAACGACGACCCCGAGCCCACCGAACTCCGGCCGCCGCTGTCGAGCCCGCCGGCATCGTTTACGGCATCCCCGTGTCCAACCACTTGCACCCTTGGATGCAGCAGCCCCCAGCTCCATGTAGCACGTCTCCGCCGTCGATTTGGTCACCGGGGGACCAAATCTGAGGCCCTCCGCCGTGTCTGGCCTCGCCGGCGTCGAGTCGCTGGCGGGTTGACCGCTTTGACCACGGGTGGTTTAGCCCCGGTTGACCAGGGGATTTGACCTCCCCTGGGTCTATGATATGCGGGCCCCGCCTGGCTAATTAATCTAGTTTAGGTTTAAACTTAATTAGTTTAACCTAGGTTAGTGCTAATTAAACTAGGTTAGTTTAGTTAGCCACTGACACCTGGGCCCCACGCCCTAATTAACCCCTATTTTATTTCTGCTTAGGATTAACTAAACCAGAGCGGCCCCACGCGTCAGCTTTGACCAAGCTGACGTGGCCGTTGACTGGCCCCACACGTTAGTGACTCTAGCTAGCACCGTGACACTGACCAGTGGGACCCACTGGTCAGGTTTGACCTGGACCGCCTCTGTTGACTTGCTGATGTCACACCGACGTCATGCTTACGTAATAAATGTTTCTGGAATTAAAATAAATCAGAAATGATTTATAAATTTCAGAAAATGTACTAAACTTCTAAAATTCATATAAATTCAACTGTAACTCGGAATCAAATAATTTATATATGAAAAATTATCAGAAAAATCCAAAGAATCTGTTTATAGCATTTTCATGCATGTTAGAACAACTAATGGCTACTATCTAGGACAAATTAAGTGAATGACATTTAAATAACCACATGGGGAGTTTGAATTTGAACCTTTGGTTCAAACCAACTTCATTTAATCTGGTTACTAGATGCATTAGCTCAAATCACATCATATTGCCATGTCATGATCACGCATCATATTGTCGCATTGCATTGATTGTGTTCTTTCTCTGTTGCCGGTGTTTGTCCCCTCCCAGTAGACGTGGTTTCGATGATGAGTTCGATGACACCGATGAAGAGTTATACTATCTTCAGAAGTGCCAGGCAAGCAAAACCCCCTTGTTCATTTTGATACAATCCCACTCTCTCGCTCTTGCTCTCTTTTACTACATTAGGACAACAACGATTCAACTGTTACATGCTGCGGTAGCTGAACCCCTTTCCTCTGCATGACCTGTCATTGCCACAGTAAATATATGAAACCCACTAGCATGAGTAGGAGTTGTTTGAGCCCTGATGTGCCTACTCATTCATGCTTATTTGTCATGCTTGCTATTGCATAGAGTTGTGTCAGGTCTGATTCATCGAGGATGAATCGGAGGTGTGTGAACATTTTCTACTGTTGAGAGCTAAGTGAGTGAACACGATTTGGTAAAGGTATCGATGAGAGGCCATGTAGGAGTACATGGTGGGTTGTTTCATTGAAGCCGTCCTTAGGAACTGAGTTCTGTGTTTGTGATCCATGAACAGCTACTACCACGCATTGGTCCCAAAACCAATGGACCCTCTCGACTTATTAACTGCCCTTGCCTCTGTCCAGGAGTTGCAACTAGTTTCTGGTGTTTGTAGGATATGTGTTGGAGGCCGTGCGTAGCGCTGACCCTAGGGGTCGGCTATGATGCGGTAGATACACCGTGGCACGGTGTACCGGGCGCCCGTTTGGTGTCTCGGGAACCCTGCACACATCGTTTGGGGCTGTGAGCGAAACTCCGGCCGGATCTCCTCGCGGATGGAACCCGAATAGGCGATAAACCTAGACTAGAGACTTGTGTGGTTAGTAAGGTCGTGGCCAACTCCCTCGCCAGGCTTCCGCTTGAAGGTTGCCGAGATACACGACGTGTACATGGTGGTAAGTGGCGAGAGTGTGTGTGAAGAAGTACACCCCTGCAGGGTTATAAATGATCTATTCGAATAGCCGCGTCCACAGTAAAGGACTTCTGGGTTGCCTATAACAGTTCATAGACAAGTGAAAGTGGATACTCCAAAATGCGCAAGATAAGCGTGGGTGCTATGGATGGCGTTCTCGTAGGGAGACGGGAGCGGATCCATAGTGGTGTATTGATATGGTGAATATGTGGACTCGTGTGCGCCACCTCAAAAGAGTTGCTTGCAGTCGTAGTTCGGGTTAGCCACTGAGTCAAAGTTGGCTTGCTATAGTTAAACTCCACTACCCCTTTGTTGATACCGATGCATATGTAGTTAGTTCTGATGTAAGTCTTGCTGGGTACATTTGTACTCACGTTTGCTTAATTTATGTTTTGCAGAGAGACTTCAATCTCGCCAGTAGTTCCACGTGGACTTCGATGTTTAGCTTGTTACCTCAGCTACGATCTTGTGCCTTCGACAGGATCTGGTAGATAGTCAGGCTTCTCAGCCTTTTTCGTTTGTAGATGTCTGTACTCAGACATGTTAATCTTCTGCATGTGCTTTGTCTGGTATGCTCTGAATGTTGGGTCATGAGACCTATGTTTGTAATATCTGGCTTCTCGGAGCCTAATGAATAAATACTTTGAGTGATAGAGTTTTGTTGTGATTCCATGTTGTATTTGCACATGTCGAGCATATTGTGCGTATGTTATTGAAATGCTTGGTATGTGTGGGATCCGACAATCTAGTTGTTTATCCTTGGTAGCCTCTCTTATGGGCAAATGTAGTCTGGTGTTTCCACTGAGCCTTGGTAGTCTGCTACAGCCCGGTTTACCAGAGTCCTGCTAGCCCAGTACTACTGCTCCGGAACACTTAGACTGGCCGGCATGTGATTCACTTCGTTCCTGTGTCTGTCCCTTCGGGGAAATGTCACGTGGTGACTTCCGGAGTCCTGCTAGCATGCTACAGCCCGGGTTCCCGGAGTCCTGTTAGCCCAGTTGCTACAGCCCAGATTCACACGCTGATGACCGACATGTTCGATGTTGTTTCATGTATGCCTGTCCCCGTAAGTTAGTGCCACTTTGGGTTCACAACTAGTCATGTCGGCCCGGGTTCTCTGTCATATGGATGCTAGCGACACTATCATATATGTGAGCCAAAAGGCGCAAACAGTCCTGGGCCAGGTAAGGTGGCACCCGTGGGAATACCGTGCGTTAGGCCGCAAAGTGATATGAAGTGCTACATGCTAGATCGGTGTGACTTAGGATCGGGGTCCTGACACTCCATCACCAATTTCATGATGCTCACCGCCGTGCGGGAGTAATTCCATCGTAGGCTTGCTGGATGATGATGGGTTGGATGAGATCTATCATGTAATCGAGTTAGTTTTGTTAGGGTTTGATCCCTAGTATCCACTATGTTCTGAGATTGATGTTGTTATGACTTTGCTATGCTTAATGCTTGTCACTAGGGCCCGAGTGCCATGATTTCAGATCTGAACCTATTATGTTTTCATCAATATATGAGAGTTCTTGATCCTATCTTGCAATAGTCACCTATTATGTGTTATGATCCGTTAACCCCGAAGTGAAAATAATCGGGATACTTACCGGTGATGACCGTAGTTTGAGGAGTTCATGTATTCACTATGTGTTAATGCTTTGTTCCGGTACTCTATTAAAAGGAGGCCTTAATATCCCCTAGTTTCCATTAGGACCCCGCTGCCACGGGAGGGTAGGACAAAAGATGGCATGCAAGTTCTTTTCCATAAGCACGTATGACTATATTTGGAATACATGCCTACATTACATTGATGAACTGGAGCTAGTTCTGTGTCACCCTAGGTTATGACTGTTACATGATGAACCACATCCGACATAATTCTCCATCACCGATCCATTGCCTACGAGCTTTCTCTTCGCTTATTTACTTTTCCGTTGCTATTGCTATCATCACTACAAAATACCAAAAACATTACTTTTGCTACCGTTACCACTACTATCATATTACTTTGTTACTAAATACTTTGCTGCAGATATTAAGTTTCCAGGTGTGGTTGAATTGACAACTCAGCTGCTAATACTTGAGAATATTCTTTGGCTCCCCTTGTGTCGAATCAATAAATTTGGGTTGAATACTCTACCCTCGAAAACTGTTGCGATCCCCTACACTTGTGGGTTATCAGCTAGCTCAGCTCGAAGGATCTCGACTGCGACAGCACCATTTGCAGATATGTACACCTTATTACACAATTCTTCACATATTGCTTATATTTTAAACATATGCATAGTACAACTGGCCCAAAATCATACCTTGCACCTCATCAAGTCGCCTATTGATAAGCGCGATATCATTATCCGCCTTATCAATCCCATGTTGCAAATATGCAACTTCTATAGTTCGGGCAGTCACCGGAGAAGTCACAACTTGTGTTCCAATTAATCAGGTCAGTCCCTGGGCATTTCTTTTGATCCTTTGACCGCCTCCCTCGGGAAGCCAATCAGAGTCTCAGGGGCTACTATCTATACACAGGTGTATTTTGTGAATAAAACACTATTGCACATATTACAGTACAAACCTCGAAGCCTCTTAGTAGGCTCGCAAGGGCCTCATTCAATCCGCTCTTTGCGGACAGGACCTTTTTAACCACCGTGCACATCAAGGTACGATGTTCCTCTGAGACGGAAGCCTGCCGCAGCATGTTTGTCAAGATATCCGGCGCCTCCGGGTCTCCGGAGGCTACCGTAGGAGTACGGCCACCCTTAGAAGGGATCCGTTTATTCATATTCGGATGTATACTGGATTGTTCGAGGCCTTCATTATTGTTCCCTGGGCCCTGGGCCACCGAAGTATCACCTTCGGGTAATGTCTTCATCATCCCTTGCACCACCTGTTGGTCAGGGGAGACCCTCCGCGACGACACCTCGAAGTTGTCCGCCCTATTGGGCGGAGAAGTCGGTGGAGACATCTCGCTTTCCATCATCTCGGGGAGAAGGTCCCCCGAAGAAGAGGATTGTTGTAGAAGACTGCGTGCTGAGCTGCAAAAAACATATATTCCAGGCATTACAAGAAAAGAACGGGATATGTTTAAAACATCCTTGTTCACTTACAATTTGGCCTGAGGCTTGTCCTTGTCATGAGACTGTGCTTCGATGTCCTCCAAGCCCGAGCCACCCAATAGAGGCATCTTGCCTCGCTTAGGAGTCTGTTTCTCCAAATCTTCGGAGGCGGCCCTTTTCTTCCCACGAGGGGAGGAGACAGTGCCCACCCTTCACTTTTGTCTTCGGATGAAGGAATTTTGATTCCTCTGGACACAATGTCTGATGTACCCTTGGAATAGGGGCCTGATACGTCTCCAACGTATCTATAATTTTTGATTGCTGCATGCTATATTATCTACTATTTTGGACTATATTGGGCTTTATTTTCCACTTTTATATTATTTTTCGGACTAACCTATTAACCGGAGGCCCAGCCTAGAATTGCTGTTTTTTTTGCCTATTTCAGTGTTTCGAAGAAATGGAATATCAAACGGAGTCCAAACGGAATAAAATCTTCGGGAACATGATTTTCTCACCAAACGTGATCCGGGAGACTTGGACCCTGCTCCAAGGAACAAAATAGGCGGTCACGAGGGTGGGGGGAGCCCCCCCTAGGGCGCGCCCCCTGCCTTGTGGGCCCCTCGTTGCTCCTCCGGCGTACTTCTTCCTCCTATATATACACACGTACCCCCAAACGATCATAACAGGAGCCAAAAACCTAATTCCACCGCCGCAACTTTCTGTATCCATGAGATCCCATCTTGGGGCCTGTTCCGGAGCTCCGTCGGAAGAGGGCCGTCATCACGGAGGGCTTCTACATCATCATAGCCTCTCCGATGAAGTGTGAGTAGTTTACCTCAGACCTTTGGGTCCATAGTTAGTAGCTAGATGGCTTCTTCTCTCTCTTTGAATCTCAATACAAAGTTCTCCCCCTCTCTTGTGGAGATCTATTCGATGTAATCTTCTTTTTGCGGTGTGTTTGTTGAGACCGATGAATTGTGGGTTTATGATCAAGTCTATCTATGAATAATATTTGAATCTTTGCTGAATTCTTTTATGTATGATTGGTTATCTTTGCAAGTCTCTTCGAATTGTCCGTTTGGTTTGCCCAACTAGATTGGTAGTTCTTGCCATGGGAGAAGTGCTTAGCTTTGGGTTCGATCTTGCGGTGTCCTTACCTAGTGACAGAAGGGGCAGCAAGGCACGTATTGTATCGTTGCCATCGAGGAAAACAAGATGGGGTTTATTTCATATTGCAAGAATTTATCTCTCTACATCATGTAATCTTGCTTAAGGTGTTACTCTGTTTTTAACTTAATACTCTAGATGCATGTTCGATAGCGGTCGATGAGTGGAGTAATAGTAGTAGATGCAGAATCATTTCGATCTACTTGTCACGGACGTGATGCCTATATACATGATCATGCCTAGATATTCTCATAACTATGCTCAATTCTGTCAATTGCTCAACAGTAATTTGTTCACCCACCGTAGAATACTTATGCTCTTGAGACAAGCCACTAGTGAAACCTATCGCCCCCGGGTCTATTCTCATCATATGAATCTCCATCACTTTAATCTTGCTTTGCTTTTTTACTTTGCCTTTACTTTTTACTTTGCATATTTATACCAAAAATACCAAAAATATTATATCTATCAGATCTCACTCTCGTAAGTGACCGTGAAGGGCTTGACAACCCCTAATCGCGTTGGTTGCGAGTAGCTATCGCTTTGTGCAGGTACGAGGGACTTGAGCGTGGGCTCCTACTGGATTGATACCTTGGTTCTCAAAAACAGAGGGAAATACTTATGCTACTCTACTGCATCATCCCTTCCTCTTCGGAGAAAACCAACACAAGCTCAAGACATAGCAAGAAGGATTTCTGGCGCCGTTGCCGGGGAGTCTACGCAAAAAGTCAACATACCAAGTACCCATCACAATCCCTATCTCTCGCATTACATTATTTGCCATTTGCCTCTCGTTTTCCTCTCCCCCGAATTCACCCTTGCCGTTTTATTCGCCCTCTCTCTCTCCCTATCCTCCCTCTCTATTTGCCTCTTTTTGCCTGTTGCTTTTGTTTGCTCGTGTGTTAGATTGCTTGCTTGTCGCGATGGCTCAAGATACTAATAAATTGTGTGACTTCACCATTACCAATAATAATGATTTCCTTAGCACTTCGATTGCTCCTCTTACCGATGCTGAATCTTGTGAAATTAATACTGCTTTGTTGAATCTTGTTATGAAAGATCAATTCACCGGCCTTCCTAGTGAAGATGCCGCTACTCATCTGAATAGCTTCGTTGATTTATGTGATATGCAAAAGAAAAAAGATGTCAATAATGATGTCGTTAAATTGAATCTATTTCCTTTTTCGCTTAGAGATCGTGCTAAAGCTTGGTTTTCGTCTTTGCCCAAGAATAGTATCGATTCATGGAACAAGTGCAAAGATGCTTTTATCTCTAAGTATTTTCCTCCCGCTAAGATCATCTCTCTTAGAAACGATATTATGAACTTTAAACAACTTGATCATGAACATGTTGCACAAGCTTGGGAGAGAATGAAATTAATGATACATAATTGCCCTACTCATGGTTTGAATTTGTGGATGATTATACAAATTTTTTATGCCGGATTGAATTTTGCTTATAGAAATCTTTTAGATTCGGCCGCGGGAGGCACTTTTATGGAAATCACTTTAGGAGATGCTACTAAACTCCTAGATAATATTATGGTTAATTATTCTCAATGGCATACTGAAAGATCTTCTAATAAAAAAGTGCATGCGATAGAAGAAATTAATGTGTTAAGTGGAAAGATGGATGAACTTATGAAATTATTTGCTATTAAGAGTGTTTCTTCTGATCCTAATGATATGCCTTTATCTACTTTGATTGAGAACAACAATGAATCTATGGATGTGAATTTTGTTGGTAGGAATAATTTTGGTAACAACGCTTATAGAGGGAATTTTAATCCTAGGCCATATCCTAGTAATCCTTCTAATAATTATGGTAATTCCTACAACAACTCTTATGGAAATTATAATAAGATGCCCTCTGAATTTGAGAATAGTGTTAAAGAGTTTATGAATTCACAAAAGAATTTTAATGCTTTGCTTGAGGAGAAATTGCTTAAAGTTCATGATTTGGCTAGAAACATTGATAGAATTTCTCTTGAGGTTGATTCTTTAAAGTATAGATCTATTCCTCCTAAGCATGATATCAATGAGTCTCTCAAAGCCATGAGAATTTCCATTGATGAGTGCAAGGAAAGAACCGCTAGGATGCGTGCTTCCAAAGATGCCTTTATTAAAGCGTGTTCTTCCAATACCTATGAAAATCAAGATGAAGATCTAAAAGTTATTGATGTGTCTCCTATTAAATCTTTATTTTGCAATATGAATCTTGATGAAACTGAATATGATCTTCCTTTACCTAGAAGGCGTTCTAAAAATTCGGAGTATTTAGATCTTAATGATGAAATTGATGAAAGTGGGATTGAAAGAAATAAAAATCTAGATGTTGCTAAACCCACTATATTGGATTTCAAGGAATTTAATTATGAAATTTTCTCTTTAATTGATTGTATTTCCTTGCTGCAATCTGTGCTAAATTCTCCACGTGCTTATAGTCAAAATAAAGCCTTCAGCGAACATATTATTGATGCCTTGATGCAATCTTATGAAGAAAAACTTGATTTGAAAGTTTCTATCCCTAGAAAACTCTATGATGAGTGGGAACCAACTATTAAAATTAAAATTAAAGATCATGAGTTTTATGCTTTGTGTGATTTGGGTGCTAGTGTCTCTACTATTCCCAAGACTTTGTGTGATTTACTAGATTTCCGTAATTTTGATGATTGCTCTCTAAACTTGCATCTTGCGGATTCCACTATTAAGAAACCTATGGGAAGGATTAATGATGTTCTTATTGTTGCAAATAGGAATTATGTGCCCGTAGATTTCATTGTTCTTGATATAGATTGTAATCCTTCTTGCCCTATTATTCTTGGTAGACCTTTCCTTAGAACGGTTGGTGCGATTATTGATATGAAGGAAGGGAATATTAGATTTCAATTTCCATTAAAAAAGACATGTAACACTTTCCAAGAAATAAAATAAAATTACCATATGAAACTATCATGAGATCCACTTATGGATTGCCTACCAAAGATGGCAATACCTAGATCTATCATCGGTTTTATGCCTAGCTAGGGGCGTTAAACGATAGCGCTTGTTGGGAGGAAACCCAATTTTATTTTTATTCCTTGCATTTTGCTCCTGTTTAGTAATAAATAAATTATTTAGCCTCTGTTTTGGTTGTGTTTTTTGTGTTTAATTAGTGTTTGTGCCAAGTAGAACCGTTGGGAAGACTTGGGGAAAGTCTTGTTTAACTTGCTGTAAAAAATAGAAACTTTAGCGCTCACGAGAACTGATGTCATTTTTATTTTAAGAGTGATATTTAGTTAATTCTTTTTGCATATGATTAATAGATATATTCCTCACATCCAGCAATTTATTTTGGAATTTTTGGGGTTCCAGATCTTGCGCTAGCTACAGATTACTACAGACTGTTCTGTTTTTGACAGATTCTGTTTTTCGTGTGTTGTTTGCTTATTTTGATGAATCTATGGCTAGTAAAATAGTTTATAATCCATAGAGAAGTTGGAATAAAGTAGGTTTAACACCAATATAAATAAATAATTAGTTCATTACAGTACCTTGAAGTGGTCTTTTGTTTTCTTTCGCTAACGGAGCTCACGAGTTTTCTATTTTGAGTTTTGTGTTGTGAACTTTTCAAGTTTTGGGTGAATTCTTTTGATGAATCATGGAACAAGGAGTGGCAAGAGCCTAAGCTTGGGGATGCCCATGGCACCCCCAACATAATCCAAGGACACCAAGAATTCAAAGCTTGGGGATGCCCCGGAAGGCATCCCCTCTTTTGTCCACTTCCATCGGTAATTTACTTGGAGCTATATTTTTATTCACCAACATTATATGTGTTTTGCTTGGAGCGTCTTGTATTGTTTGTGTCTTTGTGTCTTAGTATGCCACAATCATCCTTGCTGTACACACCTTTTGAGAGAGCCATACATGAACTAAAATTTGATAGAATACTCTATGTGCTTCACTTATATCTTTTGAGCTAGATAATTTTGCTCTATGTGCTTCACTTATATCTTTTGAATGTTATAATTTTCCTCTATGTGCTTCACTTAGATCTTTTAGAGAACGGTGGTGGATTTGTTTTAAAGAAAGTATTGATCTCTCATGCTTCACTTAAATTATTTTGAGAGTCTCTTAATAGCATGGTAATTTGCTTAATAATAATATGCTTGGTATTCAAGATTTGTGAAACTTTCTTTTGAGTGTGTTGAATACTAAGAGAATATTGAAGCATGATAATTGTTTTGAGATATGGAGGTAATAATATTAAAGTCATGCGAGTTGAGTAGTTGTGAATTTAAAGAATACTTGTGTTAAGGTTTGTGATTCCCGTAGCATGCACGTAGTCAGAGCATGATTTATTTATTTATTGTCTTCCTTATGATTGGCGGTCGGGGACGAGCGATGGTATTTTCCTACCAATCTATCCCCCTAGGAGCATGCGCGTAATACTTTGCTTTGATAACTTCTAGATTTTTGCAATAAGTATATGAGTTCTTTATGACTAATGTTGAGTCCATGGATTATACGCACTCTCACCCTTCCACCTTTGCTAGCCTCTCTAATACCGCGCACCTTTCGCCGGTATCATACACCTACCATATACCTTCCTCAAAACAGCCACCATACCTACCTATTATGGTATTTCCATGGCCATTCCGAGATATATTTCCATGCACCTTTCCACCATCTAGTTCATCATGACACACTCCATCATTGTCATATTGCATATCCCGGTACACCGCCGGATGCATTCACATAGAGTCATATTTTGTTCTAAGTATCGAGTTGTAATTGTTGAGTTATAAGAAAAATAAAAGTGTGATGATCATCATTATTAGAGAATTGTCCCAGTGAGGAAATATTGATGGAGACTATGATTCCCCCAAGTCGGGATGAGACTCCGGACGAAAAATAAAATAAAAAAAGAGGCCAAAGAAGCCCCCAAAAAAGAGGCCACAAAAAAGGCCCAAATAAAAAAATGAGAGAAAACGAGATAAGGGACAATGTTACTATCCTTTTACCACACTTGTGCTTCAAAGTAGCACCATGATCTTCATAGTAGAGAGTCTCTCATGTTATCACTTTCATATACTAGTGGGAATTTTTCATTATAGAACTTGGCTTGTATATTCCAATGATGGGCTTCCTCAAAATTGCCCTAGGTCTTCGTGAGCAAGCAAGTTGTATGCACACCCACTTAGTTTCTTTTTGAGCTTTCATATACTTATAGCTCTAGTGCATCCGTTGCATGACAATCCCTACTCACTCACATTGATATCTATTGATGGGCATCTCCATAGCCCGTTGATACGCCTAGTTGTTGTGAGACCATCTTCTCCTTTTTGTCTTCTCCACAAGCACCATTCTATTCCACCTATAGTGCTATATCCAAGGCTCACGCTCATGTATTGCGTGAAGATTGAAAAAGTTAGAGTATGAAACAATTGCTTGGCTTGTCATCGGGGTTGTGCATGATTTAAATACTTTGTGTGGTGAAGATGGAGCATAGCCAGACTATATGATTTTGTAGGGATAACTTTCTTTGGCCATGCTATTTTGAGAAGACATAATTGCTTTGTTAGTATGCTTGAAGTATTATTATTTTTTATGTCAATATAAACTTTTGTCTTGAATCTTTCTAATCTGAATATTCATACCACAATTAAGAAGATTTGAATTGAAATTATGCCAAGTGGCACTCCCCATCAAAAATTCTCTTTTTATCATTTACCTACTCCGGGACGAGCAGGAATTAAGCTTGGGGATGCCTCATACGTCTCCAACGTATCTATAATTTTTGATTGCTCCATGCTATATTATCTACTGTTTTGGACTATATTGGGCTTTATTTTCCACTTTTATATTATTTTTGGGACTAACCTATTAACCGGAGGCCCAGCCCAGAATTGCTGTTTTTTGCCTATTTCAGTGTTTCGAAGAAACGAAATATCAAACAGAGTCCAAACGGAATAAAATCTTTGGGAACGTGATTTTCTCACCGAACGTGATCCAGGAGACTTGGACCCTCCTCCAAGGAACAAAAGAGGCGGTCACGAGGGTGGGGGGCGCCCCCACCCCCCTTAGGGCGTGCCCCCTTCCTCGTGGGCCCCTCGTTGCTCCTCCGGTGTATTTCTTCCTCGTATATATACACACGTACCCCCAAACGATCAGAACAGGAGCCAAAAACCTAATTCCACCGCCGCAACTTTCTGTATCCACGAGATCCCATCTTGGGGCCTGTTTTGGAGCTCCGCCGGAAGAGGGCCGTCATCATGGAGGGCTTCTACATCATCATAGCCTCTCCGATGAAGTGTGAGTAGTTTACCTCAGACCTTCGGGTCCATAGTTAGTAGCTAGATGGCTTCTTCTCTCTCTTTGAATCTCAATACAAAGTTCTCCCCCTCTCTTGTGGAGATCTATTCGATGTAATCTTCTTTTTGCGGTGTGTTTGTTGAGACCGATGAATTGTGGGTTTATGATCAAGTCTATCTATGAATAATATTTGAATCTTCTCTGAATTCTTTTATGTATGATTGGTTATCTTTGCAAGTCTCTTCAAATTATCCGTTTGGTTTGGCCAACTAGATTGGTAGTTCTTGCCATGGGAGAAGTGCTTAGCTTTGGGTTCGATCTTGCGGTGTCCTTACCCAGTGACAGAAGGGGCAGCAAGGCACATATTGTATCATTGCCATCGAGGATAACAAGATGGGTTTATTTCATATTGCATGAATTTATCTCTCTACATCATGTCATCTTGCTTAAGGCGTTACTCTGTTTTTAACATAATACTCTAGGTGCATGCTGGAGAGCGGTCGATGAGTGGAGTAATAGTAGTAGATGCAGAATCGTTTCTATCTACTTGTCACCGACGTGATGCCTTTATACATGATCATGCCTAGATATTCTCATAACTATGCTCAATTCTGTCAATTGCTCAACAGTAATTTGTTCACCCACCGTAGAATACTTATGCTCTTGAGAGAAGCCACTAGTGAAACCTATGGCCCCGGGGTCTATTCTCATCATATCTATCTCCATCACTTTAATCTTGCTTTGCTTTTTACTTTGCCTTTACTTTTTACTTTGCATCTTTATACCAAAAATACCAAAAATATTATATCTATCAGATCTCACTCTCGTAAGTGACCGTGAAGGGCTTGAAAACCCCTAATCGCGTTGGTTGCGAGTAGCTATCGCTTTGTGCAGGTACAAGGGACTTGAGCGTGGGCTCCTACTGGATTGATACCTTGGTTCTCAAAAACTGAGGGAAATACTTACGCTACTTTGCTGCACCATCCCTTCCTCTTCGAGGAAAACCAACGCAAGCTCAAGACGTAGCAGGGCCATCTTTGGTTCTCCCACTCTTCGTATCGCCCTCCTTCACATGCATCTGGTATGGTGCCAGGGCCAGCATCCTTGTTAGAACAGGATTCGCGGGGCCTTTAGGAAGAGGGGCCGAACACATAATTAGTTCCGCCTTCTTTATCCAGCCTTGGAAGAAGATAACTTGCTCGGTACCATATTACGGTATGTGTAATTACAAAGTGTTCGGGAGACAAGTGCTTACTGGGGTATCCGGACGGTTGCAGTTAAGGCTAACGTCCTCAGTAGTGTCCGGCCAATGTTTTCGCTTCCCGAAAAACAACTTCCACATCCCTTCGTGCGTAGTGCCGAAGAAGTGTTGGAGGGTTCGTGATCCTTCTGGATTAAGCTCCCACATACGACGAGACGTGCGCCGGCATGGCAGGATTCGGCAAACTAGCATCACTTGAATCACGTTGACAAGATCGATGTCTCTCTCAAGGAGGGTTTGGATGTGTCCCTGTAGAGTCTGCACTTCATCAACTGATCCCCAGTCCAGCCCCTTGTTAATCCATGATGCAAGCTGTGGCGGAGGGCCGGGACGGAACGCACGTATAGCTACCCCCTCGGTACTACAGAGTTCCCTGACATAAAACCACTCTCGCTGCCATTGGTTGGAGGTTTCGGTGAAAGAGACTTTTGGCCAGGGAGTGTTGGTAAGTTTGCTCACTACAGCACCATCACACTCTGCCTGTTCCCCGTCAATTACCTCCGGCTTCACACTAAAGCTCTTGAGCCATAAGCCGAAGTGTGGGGAGATTCGGAGGAAGGCCTCACATGTGATGATAAACGCCGAGACGTGGAGGAAGGAGTCCAGAGCTAGATCGTGAAAATCTCATCTGTAATAAAACCTTAGCCCTCGGGCGAAGGGGTGAAGAGCAAAGCCTAGCCCTCGGAGGAAGTGGGAGATGAATACGACCCTCGCTCGCCAGATCTGGGGGTCGGAATAACCTGTCCTTGAGCAGGAAGCCTGTGGTGTATCTCCGTGGTCAAGTATCTGGCCTCCCGAAGCTTTGCAATATCCTCCTCTGTAACGGAGGAAGCTACCCATCGGCCTTGAGGGCTAGGTCTGGACATAATAGGGAGGCTTGAAGCAATGAAGTCGAACCTTGGGTTCTAGAACTCGAGGTTAGGAAGGCTGAGGAGAAGTTTGGCATAAAAAAGACGACCCTTGGTTCCTTTATAAAGGCAGCGGGTATTGAATGCCTCCTCCTAAGCCTAAGAACCTACCTATTCCTAAGGAATCTTTCTCGCAGGACGGTTGGGTTACCCATGCTCATATTGATGAAAATCCCGCAATAAGGGGACATGATCTCTGCTTCGACAAGATGTGCCAATAAAAACCATGCCCCGAAACGTGGAACGGCGGGACGGGAAACGGTTCGAAATAATTACCGGGAAAGCATGACGTCACATTACTAAAGTTGTCAGCAGATCGGATTCGTGAAATACTATACTCTCTACGGCTGTGTGTTGCTGATCCGAACATGTTTGTTTCGTCCGAAGACTATCTTGGAGTTCGGAAGGAGGAACCCGCCTTGCAATGCCGAAGACAGATCTACACGCCGGATACCTTGTCATTGAAGCCTGGTTCAGGGGCTACTGAGGGAGTCCTAGACTAAGGGTTCCTCGAGCGTCCGGCCTGCTAGCCATGGGCCAGACTGATGGGCTATGGAGATACGAAGACCGAAGACTCCACCCGTCTCCAGATGGGACTTTCCTTGGCGTGGAAGGCAAGCTTGGCGGCCAACTATGTAGATTCCTTTCTCTGTAACCGACCTTGTGTAACCCTAGATCCCTCCCGTGTCTATATAAACTGGAGGGCTAGGTTCGTAGATAGGTCAAATACTAATTACCCTAGTCATACAGGCTAGACTTCTAGGGTTTAGCCATTACGATCTCGTGGTAGATCAACTCTTGTAATACTCGTATTCATCCATATCAATCAAGCAAGACGTAGGGTATTACCTCCATAAAGAGGGCCCAAACCTGGGTAAACATCATGTCCCTTGTCTCCTGTTACCATCGACCTTAGACGCATAGTTCGGGACCCCCTACCTGAGATCCGCCGGTTTTGATACCGACACCAGGGGCCAGACGCTGGGAACCCTGGCATCTAGTCCTGGAGTCTGAGAAGGACTCTTGCCTTTCGGGTGAAACCGACTTTGTGGAGGCTTTTACTCCAAGTTTCGACCCCAAGGCTCAACATATAAATAGAGGGGCAGGGCTAGCACCCAAGACACATCAAGAAACACCAAGCCGTGTGCCAGCAACCCTGTCCCCTCTAGATTATCCTCTGTCATAGTTTTCGTAGTGCTTAGGCGAAGCCCTATGGAGATTGTTCTTCACCAACACCGTCACCACGCTGTCGTGCTGCCGGAACTCATTTACTACTTCGCCCCTCTTGCTGGATCAAGAAGGCGAGGACATCATCAAGCTAAATGTGTGCTGAACGCGAACGTGCCGTACGTTCGGTACTTGATAGGGACGGATCGTGAAGGTGTATGACTACATCAACCGCGTTGATAAATGCTTCTGCTTTTGGTCTACGAGGGTACGTAGACACACTCTCCCCTCTCATTGCTATGCATCTCCTAGATAGATCTTGCATGATCGTAGGAAATGTTTTGAAATACTGCGTTCCCCAACAATTGTATCAGAGCCAGGTCTATGTGTAGATGTTATATGCACGAGTAGAACACAAAGAGTTGTGGACGATAATAGTCATACTGCTTACCAGCATGTCTTACTTTGATTCGGCGGTATTGTTGGATGAAGCGGCCCAGACCGACATTACATGACCGCGTTCTTGAGACTGGTTCTACCGACATGCTTCGCACATAGGTGGCTAGTGGGTGTCTGTTTCTCTAGCTTTAGTTGAATCGAGTTTGACTACGCCCGGTCCTTGTTGAAGGTTAAAATAGCACACTTGATGAAAAATCGTTGTGGTTTTGATGCGTAGGTAAGAACGGTTCTTGCTAGAAGCCCATAGCAGCCACGTAAAACTTGCAACAACAAAGTAGAGGACGTCTAACTTGTTTTTGCAGGGCATGTTGTGATGTGATATGGTCAAGACGTGATGATATATAAATTGTTGTATGAGTTGATCATGTTTTGTAAAAGTTACCGGCAACTGGCAGGAGCCATATGGTTGTCTCTTTATTGTATGAAATGCAATCGCCATGTAATTGCTTTACTTTATCACTAAGTGGTAGTGATAGTCGTAGAAGAAATAGTTGGCGAGAGAACAAAGATGCTACGATGGATATCAAGGTGTCAAGCCGGTGACGATGGTGATCATGACGGTGCTTTGGAGATGGAGATCAAAGGCACAAGATGATGATGGCCATATCATATCACTTATTTTGATTGCATGTGATGTTTATCCTTTATGCATCTTATTTTGCTTAGTACGGCGGTAGCATTATAACATAATCCCTCACTAAATTTCAAGGTACAAGTGTTCTCCCTAAGTATGCACCGTTGCCATAGTTCTTCGTGCCGAGACACCACGTGATGATCGGGTGTGATAAGCTCTATGTTCACATACAACGGGTGCAAGCTAGTTTTGCACATGCAAAATACTCTGGTTAAACTTGACGAGCCTAGCGTATGCAGATATGGCCTCGGAACACTGAGACCAAAAGGTCGAGCATGAATCATATAGTAGATATGATCAACATAGTGATGTTCACCATTGAAAACTACTCCATCTCACATGATGATCGGACATGGTTTAGTTGATATGGATCACGTGATCATTTAGATGACTAGAGGGATGTCTATCTAAGTGGGAGTTCTTAAGTAATATGATTAATTGAACTTTAATTTATCATGAACTCAGTCCTGTTAGTATTTGCAAATTATGTTGTAGATCAATAGCTTGCGATCTGGCTCCCCGTTTTTTTGATATGCTCCTAGAGAAAACTAAGTTGAAAGATGATAGTAGCAATGATGCGGACTGGGTCCGTGATCTAAGGATTAACCTCATTGCTGCACAGAAGAATTATATCCTTGATGCACCATTAGGTGACAGACCTATTGCAGGAGCAGATGCAGACGTTATGAACGTTTGACAAGCTAGGTATGATGACTACTTGATAGTTTAGTGCGCCATGCTTTATGACTTATAACCGGTACTTCAAAAACGTTTTGAACGACAGGAAGTATATAAGATGTTCCAAGAGCTGAAATTGGTATTTCAGACTCATGCCTGAGTCGAGAGGTATGAGACCTCTGACAAGAATTTTGCCTACAAGATGGAGGAGAATAGCTCAACCAGTGAGCATGTGCTCAGAATGTCTGAGTACTACAATCGCTTGAATCAAGTGGGAGTTAATCTTCCAAATAAGATAGTGATTGGTAGAGTTCTCTAGTCACTATCACCAAGTTACTGGAACTTGGTGATGAACTATAATATGCAAGGTATGACAAAAATGATTCCCCGAGCTCTTCACGATGCTGAATTTGGCGAAGGTAGAAATCAAGAAAAGCATCAAGTGTTGATGGTTGACAAGACCATAGTTTCAAGTAAATTGGCAAGGTAAAGAAAGGGAACTTCAAGAAGAACGGCAAGCAAGTTACTTCTCCCATGAAGAATCCCAAAGCTAGACCCAAGCTGAAACTGAGTGCTTCTACTACAAAGGAAATGGTCACTGGAAGTGGAACTGCCCCAAATACTTGACAGATAAGAAGGATGGCAAAGTGAACAGAAGTATATATGATATACATGTTATTGATGTGTACTTTACTAGTGTTCATAGTAGCCCCTGGGTATTTGATACCGGTTCAGTTGATATGATTAGTAACTTGAAACAGGAGTTACAAAATGAACAGAGGCTAGTTGAGGGCGAGGTGACGATGTGTGTTGGAAGTGATTCCAAGGTTGATAAGATCACCATCGCACACTCCCTTTACCTTCGGGATTAGTGTCGAACCTAAAATTAATGTTATTTGGTGTTTGCGTTGAGCATAATATGATTGGATCATGTTTATTGCAATACGGTTATACATTTAAGTCAAAGAATAATTGTTATTCTGTTTACATGAATAAAACCTTATGTTGTCATACACCCAAGGTGAATGGTTTATTGAATCTCAATCATAGTGATACACATATTCATAATATTGATGCCAAAAGATGCAAAGTTGATAATGATAGTGCAACATACTAATGGCGCTGCCGTTTAGCTCATATTGGTGTAAAGCGCATGAAGAAACTCCATGCGGATGGACTTTTGGAATCACTTGATTATGAATCATTTGATGCTTGCGAACCATGCCTCATGGGCAAGATGACTAAGACTCCGTTCTCTGGAACAACAGAGCGAGCCACTGACTTATTGGAAATAATACATACCGATGTATGCGGTCCGATGAGTGTTGAGGCTCGCGGCGGGTATCATTATTTTCTGACCTTCACAGATGATTTGAGCAGATATGGGTATATCTACTTAATGAAACACAAGTCTGAAACATTTGAAAAGTTCAAAGAATTTCAGAGTGAAGTGAAAATCATCATAACAAGAAAATAAAAATTTCTACGATCTGATCGTGGAGGTGAATATTTGAGTTATGAGTTTGGCCTTCATCTAAAATAATGTGGAATAAATTTCACAACTCACGCCACCTGGAACACCACAGCATAATGGTGTGTCCGAATGTCGTAACCGTACTTTATTGGATATGGTGCAATCTATGATGTCTCTTACTGATTTACCACTATCATTTTGGGGTTATGCATTAAAGACAACTGCATTCACGTTAAATAGGGAACCATCTAAATCCGTTGAGACAACACCATATGAATTGTGCTTTAGCAAGAAACCTAAGTTGTCATTTCTTAAAGTTTGGGACGGTGATGCTTATGTGAAAAAGATTCAACCTGATAAGCTCGAACCCAAATCGGAGAAATACATCTTCATAAAATACCCAAAGGAAACTATTGGGTACAACTTCTATCACAGATCCGAAGCAAGATAGTCGTTGCTAAGAATGGATCCTTTCTAGAGAAGAAGTTTCTCTCGAAAGAAGTGAGTGGGAGGAATGTAGAACTTGATGAGGTAATTGTACCTTCTCCCGAATTGGAAAGTAGTTCATCACAGAAATCAGTTCCAGTGATTCCTACACCAATTAGCGAGGAAGCTAATGATGATGGTCATGAAACTTCAGATCAAGTTACTACCGAACCTCATAGGTCAACTAGAGTACGGTCCGCACCAGAGTGGTATGGTAATCCTGTTCTGGAAGTCATGTTACTAAACCATGATGAACCTACAAACTATGAGGAAGCGATGATGGGCCCAGATTCCGCGAAATGGCTTGAGGCCATGAAATCTGAGATGAGATCCATGTATGAGAACAAAGTATGGACTTTGATTGACTTGCCCGATGATCGGCGAGCCAATGAGAATAAATGGATCTTCAAGAGGAAGGCGGACGTTGATAGTAGTGTTACTATCTACAAAGCTCAAATTGTCGCAAAGAGTTTTCGACAAGTTCAAGGTGTTGACTACGATAAGATTTTATCACTCGTAGCGATGCTTAAGTCTGTCCGAATCATGTTAGCAATTGCCGCATTTTATGAAATCTGGCAAATGGATGTCAAAACTACATTCCATAATGGATTTCTTAAAGAAGAGTTGTATATGATGCAACAAGAAGTTTTTGTCAATTCTAAAGGTGCTAACAAAGTGTGCAAGCTCCAGCGGTCCATCTATGGACTGGTGCAAGCATCTCGGAGTTGGAACACATGCTTTGATAAGGTGATCAAAGCATATGGTTTTATACAAATTTTTGGTGAAGCCTGTATTTACAAGAAAGTGAGTGGGAGCACTACAACCTTTCTAATAAGTATATGTGAATGACATATTGTTGATCAGAAATGATGTGGATTTTTCCAGAAAGCATAAAGGAGTGTTTGAAAGGAGTTTTTCAAAGAAAGACCTCGGTGAAGCTATTGAGCATCGAGATCTATAGATATAGATCAAGACACTTGATATGTTTTTTCAATGAGTACATACCTTGACAAGTTTTTGAAGTAGTTCAAAATATAACAATCAAAGAAGGAGTTCTTGCCTGTGTTCCAAGGTGTGAAATTGAGTAAAGACTCAAAACCCGACCACAGCAGAAAATAGAATGAAAAGTCATTCCCTATGCATCAATCATAGGTTCTATGCTAGTTGTGTACCAGACCTATTGTGTACCTCACCATGAGTTTGGCAAAAGGGTACAATAGTGATCCAGGTGTGGATCACTGTACATCGGTCGAAATTATCCTTAGTGGAATAAGGACATGTTTCTCGGTTATGGAGGTGACAAAAAGTTCGTCGTAAAGGGTTACGTCGATGCAAGATTTGACACTGATCCGGATGACCCTAAGTCTCAATCTGGATACATATTGAAAGTGGGAGCAATTAGATAGAGTAGCTCCGTGTAGAGCATTGTAGACATAGAAAATTTGCAAAATACACACAGCCCTGAATGTGGCAGACCCGTTGACTAAACTTCTCTCACAAGCAAAACATGATCACACCTTAGTACTCTTTGCGTGTTAATCACATAGCGATGTGAACTAGATTATTGACTAGTAAACCCTTTGGGTGTTAATCACAAGGAGATGTGAACTAATCATATAAAGATGTGAACTATTGGTGTTAAATCACATGACGATGTGAACTAGATTATTGACTCTAGTGCAAGTGGGAGACTGAAGGAAATATGCCCTAGAGGCGATAATAAAGTTGTTATTTATATTTCCTTATATCATGATAAATGTTTATTATTCATGCTAGAATTGTATTAACCGGAAACTTAGTACATGTGTGAATACATAGACAAACAGAGTGTCCCTAGTATGCCCCTACTTGACTAGCTCATTAATCAAAGATGGTTAAGTTTCCTAACCATAGACATGTGTCGTCATTTGATAAATGGGATCACATCATTAGAGAATGATGTGATGGACAAGACCCATCCGTTAGCTTAGCATAATGATCGTATAGTTTTATTGCTATTGCTTTCTTCATGACTTATACATATTCCTCTGACTATGAGATTATGCAACTCCTGAATACCGGAGGAACACTTTGTGTGCTATCAAATGTCACAATGTAACTGGGTGATTATAAAGATGCTCTACAGGTGTCTCCGATGGTGTTTGTTGAGTTGGCATAGATCAAGATTAGGATTTGTCACTCCGTGTATCGAAGAGGTATCTCTGGGCCCTCTCGGTAATGCTCATCACTATAAGCCTTGCAAGCAATGTGACTAATGAGTTAGTTGCGGGGTGATGCATTATGGAACGAGTAAAGAGGCTTGCCGGTAACGAGATTGAACTAGGTATGAGGATACCGACGATCGAATCTCGGGCAAGTAACATACCGATGACAAAGGGAATAACGTATGTTGTTATGCGATTCGACCGATAAAGATCTTCGTATAATATATAGGAGCCAATATGGGCATCCAGGTTCCGTTATTGGTTATTGACTAGAGAAATGTCTCGGTCATGTCTACATAGTTCTCGAACCCGTAGGGTCCCCATGCTTAACATTCGTTGACGATATCGTATTATATGAGTTATGTATGTTGGTGACCGAATGTTGTTCGGAGTCCCGGATGAGATCATGGACATGCCGAGGAACTCCGGAATGGTCCGGATATAAAGATTGATATATGGGATAATAGTGTTTGGTCTCCGGAAGGGTTCCGGAATTCACTGGAAGGGGTTTCAGATGTTTCCCGAAATGTTTGGGTATGAGAACACTTTATTTGGGCCAAAGTGGAAAGCCCACAAGGTTTTTGGAAAGCGCAAAAGGAAGTTTTGCGGAGTCCAGGGGCGAGATGCCGGGAACCCTGACGTCTAGTCCTGGAGTCTGAGAAGGATTCTTGCCTTTCAGGTGAAACCAACTTTGTGGAGGCTTTTACTCCAAGTTTCGACCCCAAGGGTCAACATATAAATAGAGGGGCAGGGGTAGCACCCAAGACACATCAAGAAACACCAAGCCGTGTGCCGGCAACCCTGTCCCCTCTAGTTTATCCTCTATCATAGTTTTCGTAGTGCTTAGGCAAAGCCCTGTGGAGATTGTTCTTCACCAACACCATCACCACGCCGTCGTGCTGTCGGAACTCATCTACTACTTCGCCCCTCTTGCTGGATCAAGAAGGCGAGGACGTCATCGAGCTGAACGTGTGCTGAACGCGGAGGTGCCGTACGTTTCGTACTTGATCGGGACGGATCGTGAAGGTGTACGACTACATCAACCGTGTTGATAAACGCATCCTCTTTTGGTCTACGAGGGTACGTAGACACACTCTCCCCTCTCGTTGCTATGCATCTCCTAGATAGATATTGCGTGATCATAGGAAATTTTTTGAAATACCATGTTCCCCAATAATAGGGGCCTTCCCATTTCGAGAGGAGCTTTCCTGCAAAAAATCTAAAGCGAGAGTTGTACAAAAGAACATATTCTCCAACTTTGAACTCACACTTTTGAATTCTTTTTTCATGCCATATTTTAACTTTTTCTTTGAATAACTTTGCATTTTCGTAAGCTTGGGTACTCCATTCATCTAATGAGCTTATATCAAATAACCTCTTTTCACCAGCAAGTTTGAAATCATAATTGAGTTCTTTAACTGCCCAATAAGCTTTATGTTATAACTCAAGAGGTAAATGACAAGCTTTTCCATAAACCATTTTATAAGGAGACATACCCATAGGATTTTTATAAGCTGTTCTATAAGCCCAAAGTGCATCATCTAATTTCCTAGAACAATTCTTCCTGGACCAATTGACTGTCTTTTGCAAAATTAATTTTATTTCTCTATCGCTAAGTTCAACTTGTCCACTAGACAGAGGATGACAAGGTGATGCAATTCTATGGTTGACATCATGCTTAGCAAGCATTTTACGGAAAGCACCATGAATAAAGTGTGAATCACCATTAGTCATTAAATATCTAGGGACTCCAAACCTTGGGAAAATAACTTCCTTAAGCATTTTAATAGAGGTGTTGTGATATGTCCATTTTGCATCATGCTTTTATATCGATATTTATTACATTATGGGCTGTTATTACACATTATGTCACAATACTTATGCCTATTCTCTCTTATTTTACAAGGTTTACATGAAGAGGGAGAATGCCGGTAGCTGGAATTCTGGGCTGGAAAAGGAGCAAATATTAGAGACCTATTATGCACAACTCCAAAATCCTGAAACTCCATGGGAGTCATTTTTAGAATATAAAAAAATATTGGGCGAAGGAAGCACCAGAGGGGGGCCACCCATCATCCACGAGGCCCCCCCTGGGCGCACCCCTGCCTCATGGGCCCCCTGGCAGGCCTCTAATGACCCACAAGTGTAGGGGATCTATCGTAGCCTTTTCCATAAGTAAGAGTGTCGAACCCAACGAGGAGCAGAAGGAAATGATAAGCGGTTTTCAGCATGGTATTTTCTGCAAGCATTGAAGTTATCGGTAACAGAGAGTTTTGTGATAAGGTAATTGGTAACGGGTAACAAATAGTAAAAGTAAATAAGGTGCAGCAAGATGGACCAATCCTTTTTGTAGCAAAGGACAAGCCTGGACAAACTCTTATATAAAGGAAAGTGCTCCCGAGGACACATGGGAATTATTGTCAAGCTAGTTTTCATCACGCTCATATGATTCGCATTAGGTACTTTGATAATTTGATATGTGGGTGGACCGGTGCTTGGGTACTATCCTTCCTTGGACAAGCATCCCACTTATGAGTAACCCCTATTGCAAGCATCCGCAACTACAACAGAAGTATTAAGGTAAACCTAACCATAGCATGAAACATATGGATCCAAATCAGCCCCTTACGAAGCAACGCATAAACTAGGGTTTAAGCTTCTGTCACTCTAGCAACCCATCATCTACTTATTACTTCCCAATGCCTTCCCCTAGGCCCAAACAATGGTGAAGTGGCATGTAGTCGACGTTCACATGACACCACTAGAGGAGAGACAACATACATCTCATCAAAATATCGAACGAATACCAAATTCAACTGACTACTTATAGCAAGACTTCTCCCATGTCCTCAGGAACAAACGTAACTACTCACAAATCATATTCATGTCCATAATCAGAGGGGTATTAATATGCATAAAGGATCTGAACATATGATCTTCCACCAAGTAAACCAAGTAGCATCAACTACAAGGAGTAATCAACACTACTAGCAACCCACAGGTACCAATCTGAGGTTTTGGGACACCTCCAAAAGTCCTGAAACTCCACGGGAGTCATTTTTAGAATATATAAAAAATATTGGGCGAAGGAAGCACCAGAGGGGGGCCACCCACCATCCACGAGAGTGGGGGCGCGCCCTACCCCCTAGGCGTGCCCCCTTGCGTCGTGGGACCCCTGGCAGGCCTCCGGTGCCCATCTTTGGCTATATGAATTCTTTTGCCCTGGAAAAAAATCATAAGCAAGCTCAACTCCACCACCACGAGGCGGAACCTTGGCGGGACCAATCTAGGGTTCTGGTGGAGCTGTTCTGCCGGGGAAACATCCCTCCGGGAGGGGGAAATCATCACCATCATCATCACCATCGACCCTCTCATCGGGAGGGGGTCAATCTCCATCAACATCTTCACCAGCACCATCTCATCTCAAAACCTAGTTCATCTCTTGTATCCAATCTTTGTCCCAAAACCTCAGATTGGTATCTTTGTCCCGAAACCTCAGATTGGTACCTGTGGGTTGCTAGTAGTGTTGATTACTCCTTGTAGTTGATGGTAGTTTGTTTACTTGGTGGAAGATCATACGTTCAGATCCTTTATGCATATTAATACCCCTCTGATTATGGACATGAATATGATTTGTGAGTAGTTACGTTTGTTCCTGAGGACATGGGAGAAGTCTTGCTATAAGTAGTCATGTGAATTTGGTATTCGTTCGATATTTTGATGAGATGTATGTTGTCTTTCCTCTAGTGGTGTCATGTGAACGTCGAATACATGACACTTCACCATTGTTTGGGCCTAGGGGAAGGCATTGGGAGGTAATAAGTAGATGATGGGTTGCAAGAGTGACAGAAGCTTAAACCCTAGTTTATGCGTTGCTTCGTAAGGGGCCGATTTGGATCCATATGTTTCATGCTATGGTTAGGTTTACCTTAATACTTCTTTTGTAGTTGCGGATGCTTGCAATAGGGGTTAATCATAAGTGGGATGCTTGTCCAAGAAAGGCAGTACCCAAGCACCGGCACACCCATGTATCAAATTATCAAAGTAACGAGCGTGAATCATATGACCCTAATGAAAACTAGCTTGACGATAATTCCCATGTGTCCTCGGGAGCGCTTTCCTTTATATAAGAGTTTTTCCAGACTTGTCCTTTTCTACAAAAAGGATTGGGCCACCTTGCTGCACCTTGTTTACTTTTGTTACTTGTTACCCCTTACAAATTACCTTATCACAAAACTATCTGTTACCGATAATTTCAGTGCTTGCAGAGAATACCTTACTGAAAACTACTTATCATTTCCTTCTGCTCCTCGTTGGGTTTGACACTCTTACTTATCTAAAGATCTACGATAGATCCCCTATACTTGTGGGTCATCAAGACTCTTTTCTGGCGCCGTTGTCGGGGAGTGAAGCGCCTTTGGTAGGTGGAATTTGGTAAGGAAAAAATTATATAGTGTGCTGAAATTTACTGTCACTTGTTACTATGGAACATAATCCTTTGAGCGGCTTGTTCGGGGTATCTTCACCCCAACCAGTAGAGCAAAGAGTTGCTCCTCAACCTATTGAACCTACTGAAAATGTTTACTTTGAAATTCCTTCGGGTATGATAGAGAAACTGCTAGCTAATCCTTTTACAGGAGATGGAACATTGCATCCCGAGTTGCACCTAATCTATGTGGATGAAATTTGTGGATTATTTAAGATTGCAGGTATGCCCGAGGATGTTATCACGAAGAAGGTCTTCCATTTATCTTTGAAGGGAAATGCATTGACATGGTTTAGGCTATGTGATGATATTGGATCATGGAACTACAACTGATTGAAATTGGAATTTCATCAGGATTTTTATCCTATGCATCTGGTTCATCGTGATCGTAATTATATGTATAGTTTTTGGCCTCGTGAAGGAGAAAGCATCGCTCAAGCTTGGGGGAGGCTTAAGTCAATGTTATATTCATGCCCCAATCATGAGCTCTCAAGAGAAATTATTATTCAAAAAAATTATGCTTGACTTTCTCTCAATAATCGCTCCATGCTCAATACTTCTTGTACTGGATCTTTTATGATGAAGACTATTGAATTCAAATGGGATTTATTGGAAAGAATTAAACGCAACTCTGAAGATTGGGAACTCGACGAAGGTAAGGAGTCAGGTATAACACCTAAGTTTGATTGTGTTAAATCTTTTATGGATACCGATGCTTTTCGTGAATTTAGCACTAAATATGGACTTGACTCTGAGATAGTAGCTTCTTTTTGTGAATCCTTTGCTACTCATGTTGATCTCCCTAAGGAGAAGTGGCTTAAATATCATCCTCCCATTGAAGTAAAAGTAATTGAACCTATTAAAGTTGAATAAAAGACTATCACTTATAATGTTGATCCTATTGTTCCTACCGCTTATATTGAGAAACCACCTTTCCCTACTAGAATAAAGGATCATGCTAAAGCTCCAACTGTGGTCCGTAAGAGTAATATTAGAGCACCTACACCCTCTGAGCAAATTAAAGTTGAACCTAGTATTACTATGGTTAAAGATCTCTTGGTCGATAATATTGATGGGCATGTTATTTACTTTTGTGATGAAGCTGCTAGAATTGCTAGACCCGATACCAAAAATAAACATAGACCTGTTGTAGGCATCCCTGTTATTTCTGTTAAAATAGGAGATCATTGGTATCATGGCTTATGTGATATGGGTGCTAGGGCTAGTGCAATACCTCATTCTTCAAATGAAGAAATTATGCATGATATTGCACCTGCTGAGATAGAAGGTATTGATGTTACAATTAAGCTTGCCAATAGAGATATTATTTCACCGATTGGGATTGTTAGAGATGTTTATGTCTTGTGTGGGAAAGTTAAATATCCTGCTGATTTTCTTGTTCTTGGTTCCCCACAAGATGACTTTTGTCCCATTATATTTGGTAGACCCTTCTTGAATACTGTTAATGCTAAGATAGACTGTAAAAGGATATTGTTTCTGTTGGTTTAGGAGATATGTCTCATGATTTTAATTTTGCTAAATTTCAGACAACCCCATGATAAATAATTGCCTAGTAAAAGATGAAATTATTGGTCTTGATTCTATTGTCATGCCTCCTAGTGATCCTTTAGAACAATATTTGCTAGACCACGAAAATGATATGTTTATATGAATAAAAGAAGGGAAATAGATGAAGTATTCTTAAAATAGTGACCTATTTTGAAACACAACTTGGCTGTCGAAATTCTAGGGGATCATCCTCCACCCAAGGGTGACCCCGTGTTTGAGCTTAAACAATTGCCTGATACTCTTAAATATGCTTATCTTGATGAAAAGAAGATATATCCTGTTATTATTAGTGCAAACCTATCAGAGCAGGAAGAAGAAAAATTATTGAAAACTCAGAAGATGCACTGTGCTGCCATTGGATATACTCTTGATGATCTTAAGGACATTAGTCCTACTCTATGCCAGCACAAAATAAAATTGGAGAAGACGCTAAACCGGTTGTTGATCACCAACGACGGTTAAATCCTAAGAAAAAAAGAAGTGGTAAGAAAAGAAATACTAAAGCTTTTGGAGGCAGGTATAATTTATCCCGTTGCTGATAGTCAGTGGGTAAGTCCTGTCCATTGTGTCCCTAAGAAAGGAGGTATTACTGTTGTTCCTAATGATAAAGATGAATTGATCCCACGAAGAATTGTTACATGTTATAGAATGGTAATTGATTTCCGCAAAATAATAAAGCTACTAAAAAGGATCATTAACCTTTACCTTTTATTGATCAAATGCTAGAAAGATTATCCAAACGTACACATTATTGCTTTCTAGATGGTTATTCTGGTTTCTCTCAAATACCTGTGTCGAAAGAGGATCAGGAAAAGACCACTTTTACTTGCCCTTTCGGTACCTTTGCTTATAGACGTATTCCTTTTGGTTTATGTAATGCACCTGCTACCTTTCAAAGATGTATGACTGCTATATTCTCTAATTTTGTGAAAAGATTGTTTAGGTTTTCATGGATGATTTTTCGGTATATGGAACTTCTTTTGATCATTGCTTAAGAAACCTTGATCGAGTTTTGCAGAGATGTGAAGAAACTAATCTTGTCTTGAATTGGGAGAAGTGCCACTTTATGGTTAATGAAGGTATTGTCTTGGGGCATAAAATTTCTGAAATAGGTATTGAAGTTGATAAAGCTAAAGTTGATGCTATTGAAAAGATGTCATGTCCTAAGGACATTAAAGGTATAAGAAGTTTCCTTGGTCATGCCGGTTTTTATAGGAGGTTCATTAAAGACTTCTCAAAAATTTCCAGGCCTCTGATTAATCTCTTACAAAAAGATGTTCCTTCTGTCTTTGATGATCATTGTGTAGAAGCATTTGAAATACTTAAGAAAGCCTTGATTTCTGCACCTATTGTTCAGCATCCTCATTGGAATTTACCCTTTGAGATTATGTGTGATGCTAGTGATTATGTTGTAGGGGCTGTTCTAGTACAAAGAGTTGATAAGAAATTAAATGTTATCCAATATGCTAGTAAAACTCTAGACAGTGCCCAAAGAAATTATGCTACTACTGAAAAAGAATTCTTAGCAGTTGTGTTTGCTTGTGATAAGTTCAGACCTTATATTGTTGATTCTAAAGTAACTATTCACACTGATCATGCTGCTATTAAATATCTTATGGAAAAGAAAGATGCTAAACCTAGACTTATTAGATGGGTTCTCCTACTATAATAATTTGATTTGCATATTATTGATAGAAAAGGAGATGAGAACCCCGTTACAGACAACTTGTCTAGGTTAGAGAATGTTCTTGATGACACACTACCTATTGATGATAGCTTTCCCGATGAACAATTAGCTATCATAAATGCTTCTCGTACTGCTCCATGGTATGATGATTATGTTAGTTACATTGTTGCTAAATTTATACCACCTAGTTTGACATATCAGCAAAAGAAAAAGTTTTCCTATGATTTAAGACATTACTTCTGGGATGACCCACACCTTTATAAAGAATGAGTCGATGGTGTTATTAGACGTTGTGTACCTGAGCATGAACATGAACAGATCCTACACAAGTGTCACTCCGAGGCTTATGGAGGACACCATGCTGGAGATAGAACTGCACATAAGGTATTGCAATCCGGTTTTTATTGGCCTACTCTCTTCAAGGATGCCCGTAAGTTTGTCTTGTCTTGTGATGAATGTCAAAGAATTGGTAATATTAGTAGACATCAAGAAATGCCTATGAATTATTCACTTGTTATTGAACCATTTGATGTTTGGGGCTTTGATTATATGGGACTGTTTCCTTCCTCTAACGGGTATACACATATTTTAGTTGTTGTTGATTACATTACTAAGTGGCTAGAAGCTATTACAACTAGTAGTGCCGATCATAACACCTCTATTAAGATGCTTAAAGAAGTTATTTTTCCGAGGTTTGGAGTCCCTAGATATTTAATGACTGATGGTGGTTCACATTTTATTCATGGTGATTTTCATAAAATGCTTGCTAAGTATGATGTTAATCGTAGAATTGCATCCCCATATCACCCATAGTCTAGTGGTCAAGTAGAATTGAGTAATAGAGAGCTTAAATTAATTTTGCAAAAGACTGTTAATAGATCTAGAAAGAATTGGTCCAAGAAACCTTATGATGCATTATGGGCCTATAGAACTGCATATAAAAATCCTATGGGTATGTCTCCATATAAAATGGTTTATGGAAAAGCATGTCACTTACCTCTCGAACTAGAACATAAGGCATATTGGGCCATTAAAGAGCTCAACTATGACTTCAAACTTGCCGGTGAGAAGAGACTTTTTTACATTAGCTCACTTGATGAGTGGAGAACCCAGGCCTATGAGAATGCCAAACTGTTCAAAGAAAAAGTTAAAAGATGGCATGACAAAAGGATACAAAAACGTGAGTTTAATGTAGGTGATTATGTATTGTTATACAACTATCGTTTAAGATTTTTTGCAGGAAAAATCGTCTCTAAATGGGAAGGTCCTTATATTATCGAGGAGGTCTATCGTTCCTGTTGGGGATATTACTACTGGGCGTAAACCGGCCAGGACAGGCCGGGTTAACTTCATCAGTAGTTGAGTATGTTAAAAGCCCATGAGGGCAGATGAGGGCTAAAGGCCCATAATCGGTTTAAGGCCTATAGCTATAAACCGGCATTGGTATGTAACTTGTATTATAAGTTAGGAATAGTGGAGACCGAACCGGACGCATCTATGAGCCGGTATCGGGACTCTGTAAACCGACGGGCGTCACCCATGTATATAAGGGGACGACCCGGCGGCGGTTCAAGGACAGACAACAACTCGAGACATAGGCGAAGCTTGTTTGCTCCCTAGTCATCGAAACACCCATCAATTCCATCACAACTAGACGTAGGCTTTTACCTTCATCGAAGGAGCCGAACTAGTATAAACTCTCTTGCATCCTTGTGTCCACTTTAACCCCTTCAAGCTAACCCGTCGTGATGGCTCCACGACTAAGTCCTTTCTCTAGGACATCTGCCGTGACAAACCCACGACAGTTGGCGCCCACCGTGGGGCTATCGCATGATGGTTTCCGGTTCTTGGAGGGCCGCTTTGAAGGACTCGAGGGCTACGCTGTAGGCCGGATGACTAAGAGTCGTCGCGGCAAACTTTACATCGACGACATAGGCTGGGGCCCCGAGGCCGGCTCAATTGAGTACGGGTACCGGGTCCCCTTTGGTAGCATTCACGTTTTCATTGGCAAGGTCGGTGAACCGGGCCCTGAGCCGGACATCTGCACCGACCTCATCGAGACGGCTCAGCGTGCGTGATCCACCCGGGTTAAACCGGCCATGAAGCGTGCCTTCGTGGGAATGATCCATGGAGGGAGTTATGAGGATGGATCGGAGCTTCACGGGGCGACTGCCGTTCGTTCCGGTGACGAATCTTCGGCCGGAGAAACCGAATCTCTTTATCAGCTACAAGATGGCCGGATTGAGAGCTATTCCGATGGCGATAGTATTCCGGACCCCCCTGATCTGCCTAACCGGGTTGGAATATTCATGACCAAAACACAAGCAGCGCTTCACTCTTCGACAGCCGCGGCAACGATCTCCGGTTCAGTAGCAGCAACGGCTGCCAGGGCAGGAGGCCCTGTGCGCCCGCCGGCTCAGGTTCTATCAGAACTATTTGATGCGTTGGCTGTGCTTATGGCAGAAGTTAATCCGTCAGATCAGGACGCTCACAACACGGAGATTGCAAAGGTAAAGGAACAAATCACCCAGGCCAAGACGGATCTGGCGGCGGAGGACACCAGGATGGCCGCAAAGCGGGCCACCTTAGACGCATAGGCCTACAGGCTTATGTTGGACCAGAGCGTGTCGCATGAAGTCATGAGGAGGAAACACCGGTCCCGCTTACCTCCGGTTTTCGAGGCCAGAGACCTTTTCAACACTCCAGGGCCAAGAGCCAGCAATCCGCTGGAGGGGAACCGGGCAGAAGCCCCTGGGACCGGTGCACCGGTTCAGCCCCGTCAGATGGACCCGCCTCGTCAAAACACCATTATACCTCAGGATGCTTTAACACCTCCGGGTCACTACTCCAACCCAATGGACAATCTTGTTGCCGCTGCTGCACGACTGGAGGCCATTCCAGTTGAAGGTGACTCGCCACAATCAGTAGAGACGCGATGGGTCAAGGAACTTCTGAGGACATCTTTGGCCCAACAGGAGGCGTACTCGTACAACCGCGACCGGATCCACTCGACCCCCTGTCCAAGCCGGAGCTATAGCAGACATATGGATGAACCAGCAGTGTCGAGTAATGAACGACGTGGAGCACCCCGTGGTAACAACCCGACGGGTGGTACTGATGACGCTCAGGAAGTGGTGAACCGGGCCCGAGCGCGCAGGGAGGCCGAGTTAGCCGCACAGCATCAGGCTCGGCAGCTCACGCCGGTTCGTCCAACCATTTCGATCGAACCTGGTGTTACTTCTAGTTCTTTGGGGGTGCCTTGCCTCGTCCCCGCTTTACGCAACGTGCGCCTGCCCAAGGATTTCAAAGGCCCACGCAAGGTACCAAATTATACGGCGGATCAACCACCAGAGACATGGGTAGAGAGCTATGAGATGGCCATGGAGATGCTTGATGTGGATGACATGGCGTGTGCGAAATACTTCACCATGATGCTTGAAGGAACGGCCCGTACTTGGTTAAAAAGCTTTCCCGCTAATTCTATCAGTTCATGGGCCCAATTACGAGCCCGGTTTATCAACAATTTCAAGGATACCTATAAACAGCCTATGTCGATAGTGGACTTAGCTGCATGCGTCCAGGAGGAAGGAGAATCAACGACTCATTGGGTGCGCCGGGTTTCACAAGTGTTGCACTCCTCAGATCGCATCAACGCTGAGACCGCAGTATTAACCCTAGAAGGCAACTACCGGTTTGGGCCCCTGAAGTTGAAATTAGGACGGATGAAACGTCATTGCACCGACATGGGGACCCTCATGGCCGCTTTGGTAAAATATGCTGATTCTGATAGTACCAAGGATCCCAAATCTGATGATGACAAGACAGGGAAGGGGAAGAAGAACAACAGCTCCAAAGGTCAGCGACATCACTGGGTAGGCAATGGCGGAGGAGGCAAGCGTAAAGCGGATGGTAACATGGATTTTGTGGCTAATACCAACGCACAGGACAATGGCCAGCGACGCAAGGGTAGGCCGAAAAATCGTAGTGGGGCACCCAACCCTAACCCAAACCGCCTGAACTATCTGCTAAGCCAGCCCTGCCCAAGACATGGGACGAAGGAGGAGCCAGCAAACCACCTTTGGAAGGATTGTTTTGTCATGCAGGAGTTCAAGAATTCTAATAATTTCTGGTATGATCACGGATCTGGTGGTGGCTCAGGGTCCGGGCCGGGTTACGGTGGAGGAAGTTCCAGTTCAGGATTTAATGGTAATCCGGGCGGACATAATGGTCAAAATAGTCAGAACAATCAGGGTGGTTACAACCAACAGCAGCAACAGTCAGGTTACCAGAGCAACCCAAAGCAGTTGAGTAGTGGGCAGTACCATTTTTCACCACTAGCTTGGATAAGCGAGATCGGAAGGTTCAGAGGCGAGCAGTCAACTCTGTTGAACTGGCCATACCCCGTTATCTACGTTGGTCTGAACAGCCAATCATATGGAACAGGGAGGATCACCCACCCCAGGTCGATAATCCGGGTCAGTTGGCTCTGGTGGTGGCGCCTCAGGTGGGAGGTTATAAGTTCACCAAGGTGCTCATGGATGGGGGGAGCAGCATTAACATCCTGTACTATGAGACCTTCCGTCGTATGGGACTAACAGATAAGAATCTCAAACCTTCTAATACAGTATTCCACGGTGTAGTGCCTGGCAGATCAGCATATCCCGTTGGTAAGATAGCTCTGGAAGTGGCCTTTGGGGATGATCATGATTCCAGATCAGAGACATTGACGTTTGAAGTGGTGAAAATCCAAAGTCCATATCATGCCTTGTTTGGGCGACCGGCATACGCCAAATTTATGGCTCGGCCCTGTTATGTGTATTTGCAGCTCAGGATGCCGGGTCACAAGGGGACAACAACAGTTCAAACCCTGCAGGGGTGTCCCAACTTACCCCATTACAAGCTCTCACGGTCAACAAAGGATATTCCTTCTCCCAAGAAGACCTGATCAGACTCGGAATCCTGGTTACAAGACATTTCGACAATGGTAAAACAAGACCAGCAAAGCCTCCTGGATGTGCCGACAAATCCCAATAGGAGCTGCACATATCTCGTTCTTAGGGCACACCGGATGAGCCAGATGTCGGGTTGGCATAGACCCTGGTTGCCCAGGGGGC
>NC_057797.1:411141265-411157435 GCF_018294505.1 Triticum aestivum | reverse complement strand
TGACCCTCGGGAGCGCGAATCCCAAGGGAAAAGTAGGTGGTGGCGAGGCAAATGGTAAAACCAAGGTTGGGCCTTGCTGGAGGAGTTTTATTCAAAGCAAACTGTCAAGGGGTCCCCATAACACCCAACCGTGTAAGGAACGCAAAATCAAGGAACATAACACCGGTATGATGGAAACTAGGGCGGCAAGAGTGGAACAAAACACCAGACATAAGTCCGAGCCTTCCACCCTTTACCAAGTATATAGATGCATTAATTAAATAAGAGATATTGTGATATCCCAAAAATATCCATGTTCCAACATGGAACAAACTTCATCTTCACCTACAACTAGCAACGCTATAAGCAGGGCTGAGCAAAGAGGTAACATAGCCAAACAACGGTTTGCTAGGAAAGGTGGGTTAGAGGCTTGACATGGCAATATGGGAGGCATGATATAGCAAGTGGTAGGTATCGTGGCATAGCAATAGAGCGAGCAACTAGCAAGCAAAGATAGAAGTGATTTCGAGGGTATGGTCATCTTGCCTGAGATCCCGATAGGAAGAAGAACGAGTCCATGAAGAAGACAAACGGACGTAGTCGAATGAATCCTCACAAACGCGACGTTATCGGAACCAACCCGAAGAAGCAACACCGGAAAGAAGCAAACAACATAGTAAACAACCATCACATAATCATGGCATGATGCACAACCAAGTATGATGCATGTCCGGTTTAATGAAGCATGGCATGGCAAAGTGCACAAGCAATCCTACAAATTAAGTGGAGCTCAATATGCAACGAGTTGCATATTGACGGAACACCACGTGACTTATTTAGTTCTCTCTTGTTTAGGTACCCAACAATATTAAATGTTGTTAAACATGGCAAGAGGTGGAGCATAGTAAAACTACCTATCTAGGCAAGTTTTAAATGAGGCCGGAACAACAAGCAACAAGTCCGGAAAATCCTCATGTGCACATTTATGGATTTGGTGCTGTTCTGCCCTAAACCATATTTTAGAGTTGTTAAACATGCAAAGCAAGTACACCATGTTAAACTAGGCATTTTTCTACCCATTTACATATAAAGTTTGTTAAGTTTGGAGCTATGGTTATTAAGTTATGGAATAAAGCATTTTAACATGTTATTTAAGCAAATTTAAATAAACAACAGTTTAACCATTTTAAACATAGATGAAAGTTGCAAATTATGAAACTAGAAGAAAATCTAGGGAAGTTACATATATAATTTGTTTTAAACCGATGCATGGTTAAGAAGTTATTATATGCATGATGTTTAGGGATTTTTCTGCAAATCTGTCAACTCTGGATAATTAGAAAAATTCGCAGAGCACGCAAAACAAACATAGTCGGGCTGAAACTGGGCGCTCACATTGGGCCAGGCCCAGTTGGTGCAGAGGCTGGAGGATGTCGGGCTGGATCTGGCAAAGGGAAGGGGCTGTTGGGCCTTCCTTCGGCGCTGGACGCAGGAGCGGCCCATAGCGGTCGATGGGGAGGGCGCGTTCGATCTGGCCGGAGTCAGTCAACGCGAGCACGTGGCCAGTCTACAAGGCAGAGGAAGCAGGGGTGCGCGGCTTCAGGCGGTGCAGGCGCGGCAACAGGGCGAAGCAGGAAGGAGCCGAAGCAAGGAGGCCGGCGGGTGCAGAGGTCCAGCGAGGAACTCCCGCGATGTGTGGCTGATCCGGGCGATGGTGCGGTGTTGCGGGCGCGAGGGCGTCCTTGGCTTCGGTCGAAGACGGGGCACCGGGATCGGGAAAACACCTAGGCGAAGATGACGAGGCCGCCGAAGGCGTGGGTTGGAGTAGAGGAGGAAGGGGCGGCGCTCGAAGGAGGCCAGCGGAGGAAGGACATCTCAGGCGCGCTCGGGGTCGCCGCCGACGGGCGCCATGGGGGTCGGCTGCGGCTATGTGGTGGCGCGTTCCGGCGATGACGACCGGAGCAGAGGAGTCGAGGCCGCTACGGGACTTGAGGAGCTCAGCGAGAGGCTTAGCCATCCATGGCGGCTCCTGGTTGTCTCCTCCTGGGTTGATGACAACGGCGGGTCCAGCAAAGCTGGGGCCTCGAGGTGGAGCCGCATGAGGTGGCTCGGGAGGCCAGAGTGGCACCGGGGCTGGTCCTAGTGGTGCTCGATGACGCAAGGGCCCCGGTGGTGCTGCTTCTTGCCGTGGCGCATGAGGAAGCAGAGGAGCTTGTGCGCGAGGCTGCAGGCGCGGGGGTCCTGGTGAAGTGGTCGCCGGCGACGGGAGAAGGCGCTGACTTGCTGGAAGAGCAAGGTAAGGAGGAGGAGGTGCCAGGGAAGGAGAGGAGGACGAGGGGATCAGTCCAGTTGCTGGTGGCAACGGTGATTGGTTGGGCACAGAGAGCAAGGGGAGGGATTTGTTGGATCGGGGGTTTTGGCTGCTGGTAGGTGGGGATGGATCCCGAGAGGAAATGGCCGGCGACGGCTCGAAGGGACAAACTAGCGACTAGGGTTTGGACTGTTATATATAGTAGGTGGCTAGAGTTAGGGGCTATCTCGTCCCTCCGATCAAAATTAGACGGTCATGAAAAATAGACTAGGGAGTCCAAATAAGAAAACGGTGACGTTTTGTAGATGTTTGGGGATGATCCGGGTACAACAGTAGCGATAGTCTGGGTCGGGTTCGGGACAACTCTCGGACGCGCGCGAGGAGGGCCGCGGGCTGACGAGAGAGGTTAGGTTGGGCCTGGCGGTAGGTAGAGGACTGTGTAGAGGGGCTTGGGCTGAGAGGAGAGGAAAGAAGGCAGCCCGGCAACTGTTTCCGGAGACCGAACACATCCGACGTTAGACCGGCTATAATGCCGCTATAGTTAACCGTTGGGGCGTCAAACGGACTCCGAATGCGATGAAACTTGGCAGGCGACCTACTAACAACAAAATGACACCACACGCCAACTTTCATCCCATCCCGAGAACATTCTTCAGCCACTTATAAAATACTATTTCGGACGTGTCGCAGGCGCGTGCAAGTGTGTCTGGGCTCAGAACGGACAACGGACGGAACTGGGGGAACCCAGACGGATGCAAGTTTTGAAAACATGATGATGATGTCGGCGTTCTAGGAACGGGGGTCCCCAGACTTGCCTGCCTGTGGCCTGCGGCACGGCTCAAAAGGGGCCCCAGCGCGGCCCATCTTCATCAACACAGACCCAAGACCATCGCGAGGGGCCAAGCCTCGCGGGGCGGACGACACGGAGCTTCCTCAGGCACGGCCTCATCAGGCTGGCTCGCGAGGAGGCGGAGAGATCAAGGTGGGGTACGTCACGAGGTGCCCGTGACGCAAGCCATGACGACCCAAGGCGCCAGGCGGGCGCCAGCAACACAGTGTTCTCCTTTCCTCTTTGGTGCAAAGGGGGCAAGCGCGGACGAGAGCATCAAGCAAAGGCACCCATTTCGATGCAACGAGACCAAGACCAGTCCAACGGCAGGGAGGAAGTCATTGTGGAGCCCAAGCCAGCGTCACCACCAGAGCCTTTGGCAGGCGAGGACCAACTTTAGTCAGGATAAGTGTACCAGATGTTCCCCTTCAAAATGGCCAATTGTTGGCGCCCTTCCCGCTCAATATTTGGGAAGAGGCCTAGGGCCTTTGCCTATAAATAGGACTAGCCACCCCCAGGGTAGGAGGATCGGAATCAAGAAGGGAGAATCTAGAAGCCAAGAGAGAAACTAGCTAGGATCGAAATCGGAGAGAGAATCGAGAAGAGAGAGAGAGAGAGAGAAGGGTGACTGAACTCCTCCTAGCAGTTCATCCCCTCAGCCAACAACAGACCCTCGCGAGGATGTTCTTCCTTGTATTGCTCATCATCATCAGCCCAAGAGGCAATCCACCACACCACACACTGGAGTAGGGTATCACACCACAACGGTGGCCCGAACCAGTATAAACCCTGTGTCTCTTGTGCTGTTCTTTCCATAGCTTAGATCTTAGCAAGGCGGAGGGGTGCAGGTAGGTAGAAGGCGAAATCTCCGCGCGCACCCCACTGTTCGAACCTCAAGGGTCTGCTGGAACCCGAAATCCGACATTTGGCGCGCCAGGTAGTGGTGCGCCGGAATTCGTCTTCCACCACCCCGTTCTCCTCCGACTATCGCGTCCATGTCTGACGCTCGTCGGGCCCGCGCCGAGCGCCAGGCCGCTCTCGCTTCCCGCATCGCCCAGATGACTCCTGTTAGCGGGCGTCCTCGCCGTTCCCCGTCACCTGCCGTCAACGCCGCCACCGGCCCGGCGGGGGACGAGCAGCAAGCGTCGTCTCAACATCCGTCCGTGTGGCAAGACGGCCGCACCGCTACTCCCTCGCTCACCCCAGCTGGTTCTTCGTCCCGCACGCTCCGCGCACCCATGGAGGCTCGAGCTGCGCTCATCGCGGCAAACGAGCTCCTGCGCTACCGTCCCGTCGACGACGTCTATGAAGAATGGCTCGACCGCGTCGCCGAGCTCATCCGCGCCGCAGGGGGCTCTCCTGCGCCGTCCGTTCCGCTGCACCGCACCCCGCCCCGCGCGGGCGATGAAGCTCCAGCGGCGCCCCAGCCGCCTCCTCCTTAGGAAGGTGCCACGGCTCCAAGGCGCGTGGCCCCTGGGGCGGAACCCGCTCCGTCAGGTGCCAGCGCGGTAAGAGCAAAGCTGCCAAGAAGTCCCTCGCCCGCAAGAAGCTGCCCGAGCGCTCCCTGCTCCAGCACGTCGCGACCATGCTCCTGCTCCCGCACGTCAAGACCCTGCGCTGTTCCCAGCTGCAGCGCGTGGGGACATGCAAGACCAAGCTCTCCGTCACCCAAGGCCTCCCGTGGCCACAGCAGGCTGTCATGCCTTCACCACCGAGCTACGCAGCGTCGCGTGGCCTGGCAAGTTCAAGCCAGACCTGCCTCCTCGTTATGACGGCACGGCCGACCCTGCGGAGTTCCTCCAGCTCTGTGAGCTGGGCATCGAAGCTGCCAACGGAGACAAGAAGGTCATGGCGAACTGGTTTCCCATGGCGCTCAAGGACGGGCCCCGCACCTGGCTCCTGAACCTGGCTCCAGGCACGATCTCCTCCTGGGACGAGATGTGCACCCGCTTCATCACCAACTTCCAAGGTAATCGCGACCGGCCACCCGCCGTGAGCGACATGCGCCGCATCAAGCAACAACCCGGAGAGACCCTGCAGAAGTACATCCAGCACTTCAACAACACACGCCTCAAGATTCCCAAGGTGACCGAGGAGGCCATCATCTCAGCCTTCTCCGACGGCGTGCGCGATGTCAAGATGAAGGAGGAGCTGGCGATGCATGAAGACCTGTGCACTTCCTTGGAGTTGTTCAACTTGGCAACCAAGTGCGCCAGGGATGAGGAAGGGCGTCTCTCCCTCCTCGAGCTGCCTGCCATAGACCCAGAAGAGAAGAAGCCCAAGGCCAAGGATGTGAAGCGCAAGGGGGCTGTCGTGCTCGCGGCAGAACCAGACACCAAACGGGGCAGAGATCAGCCCGAATCTTCCAAGGGCAGTCGGTACTGTGTGTACCACGACCTCCACACCCACAACACCAACGAATGTCAAGAGCTCCGAGCCGTGCGAGAAGGAAGGATCGGCCGTCGCCCCGACCACGGTGACCGGGGCTACAGTCGAGGAGGAGGAAGGAACACAGGGCACTGGGAAGACCGCTGCCCGCGCCGAGGGTGGCGCGATCGACCTCACGAGGATCGCCGGCAAGACCCGCCTCGCGAGGGAGACTGGAGGGATCATCCTCGCGAGGATCGCCCGCAAGGCAACGCAGGCCTCCCTCTACTACCAAAGTAGCCAAGGAGAAACAAGGACCGCCATCAGGACGAGGGGGCTGGGGGCTTCCAGGAGCCGCGCGCGATCGCCTGCATCCTGGGCGGGGCTCAAGCCCCAGCCTCTCAACACATCTTCAAGAAGTTCGCCCGCGAAGTGATTGCAGTCCTCCCCAAGCTCAAAGCCACGCGCCCTCTCAGGTGGTCGGCGTGCGCCATCACGTTCAGCTCAGCAGATCAGCTCAAGTGTGTGGCTACAGCCGGAGTCCCCCGATACTTTGTTCCCCAATCATCAGCAACGTGGTGGTCACCAGGACCCTCATCGATGGCGGGGCAGGGCTCAACGTCCTGTCCGTGGAAACATTCAATAATCTCCAAGTGCCCTACAACCAGCTTCAGCCAACCAAGCCTTTCTCCGAAGTCACCGATGGCTCCACGGTCCTGATTGGGCAGGTCCGCCTCCCTGTCACCTTCGGGGCACGGGACAACTACCGCACCGAGCTCATCGACTTCGACGTCGCTCACATTCGCCTGTCGTACAACGCCATCCTTGGGTACCCAGCGCTGGCCAAGTTCATGGCCGTAACTCACCACGGCTACAACGTCCTCAAGATGCCAGGAAGTGGCAGAGTCATCACGGTGCCCTGTGAAGAGAAGGACGCGGTGTGTTCCCTGGAACGAGCCTTTCAGGCCGCATCACTGGAAGACCCGGATCGCGGAAGCAGGAGGCTTCCCGAGACCGTACCCAAGAAGAAGACATCGTCCGGCCCGGCCCCTCAGGAGGCAGGCCCCTCAGGGCCCGCGCCTTCCCAGGGGGAACCTCCTTCCATCGCATAGGAAAGCGCGCCCGGCGCCCTCCTCAGGCAGGGCTCGGGGGCTCTCTCCTGGAGGGCCACCGACCTGGCTAAGGTCACGAGGGAGGCGCTTGGGCACCACATGGAGGCGTGTTTCGAAGCACGTTTCCCTCAAGAAGGAGTAAGGCAAGGAGAGCCAGACCCTCAGGAGTTCGTCAGCAAGGCCATTCAGGAGCTACAGGAGTCAAGAGTCATGAAAGGCGGCCGCCGCCTACCAGCTGTGGCTCCCCATCCAGGCGAGGATGGTGGGCTGCGCGTGTGCATCGACATACCAGGGCTCAATCGAGTCGCCTCTCTGGAGCGCCTATGGCCCTCGCGAGTGGGGCACTGCGAAGGTCCACCCCACAGCTACGTTCGCATGCCTTATGGCTTGCCGAACGCGGCTGCCACGTACCAACGCCTCATGAGGGGCATCATGGAGGCTCAAGAGGCCAGGCGTTCCGCAGCCCTGGCGGAGATGGAGATGGCCGCGAGGAGCCACCAGCACCTCCGGAGCCTCCCGAGGACCCTGGGCCTGGGGGCTCGTGAGGATCGGCTTCCGCAGCCCACCGAGTCTGCTACACCAACACTCCTTTGTCCTCAACATCATCAGGTGACATCTTTCAAGTTTCATTTCCAGCTGGGAGCGCCCCCCAGGGCTGCATTATTCCCAGGCCGCGTGGGTCCGTCCCTGCGGCATGTATCCCTTTTATTTCATGTTGTTAGCTTACCTTGTTGGGGGCGCCCCTCGGGCTGCATCATCCCCCAAGTCGCTCGGGCCAGACCCAGCGGCATGTATCCCTTTTGCGTTTATTTCCGGCTATCTGTTCGACCCACCATGCTTGATTATTTGATGCATGTCCATGTCACCTCTTCTTCTCCATGCCGACCACTTGCACGTTTAATGGGGGGTACCTGAGCATCGCGACTCAGGGCTCTTACTGGCTCTCCAGCCCTCACCCTCTGGCCTTGTCCATGGCATCGCGACCTGGCATACCAGCGACGGTTGAGACCAGCTCGAGGGCCGGGACCCGAGGACGTAGAGTGCCGGCATCTAACCAAATTTGCAGGGACACATCACAAGATAAGGCCCAGTGCCAGGCGCAACCCGCCTAGAGGTAGGGCCCCGTGAGTCCCGCGCTGGCTCACGGGTGCCCAGATACACCTCGCCAGGCCCTACCGTGCCAACCACATGTCAGGGCAGGGCTGTACACGCCCGGGGGCTCCTCCCGAAGGGGAGCCCCCTCCCACGTACCAGTGGAAGCACCATGCTCCATGCTGGCTGACGACACTGCCGAGGAGCGGCTATGCCCGTACACATACGGAAGTGCTATGCTCCGCGCTGGTGATAAACAACTGAGGGCGGCCCCCGGGCCGCATCAACCTCAGGGAGACCAGAGCTCAGTGTCTAGCCTCATCGTAACGCCTCCCCTCGGGAGTGCCGCGTGAGGGGGCTGGGCATGGGGGCTGCGCCTGGGTCACGCCCAGACACACGCCACCCAGCCAGGCCCCCCGGGCCTGGTTCGTCACGCGTCTCTCCCCGAGCGGAGCAAAGGTACGAAGGCCGTTTGAGCGTCAAGGGGGACTCCTGAGCATCGCGACTCAGGAGCCTAACTGGTCACGTAGCCCCTCACTCCTTAGTTCCGAAAGGCTAATGGCGGTTGAGGTATGCGCGCGGCCGGGCTCTGCAGACGTAGAACGGTAGATCCACCCACATCACACCTCCCTACTTGCTGTTCGTGCGCCAAGGGGGACTCCTGAGCATCGCGACTCAGGAGCCTAACTTGTCACGTAGCCCCTCACTCCTTGGTCCCGTCCTGGTTTCTGGTCGGAGCTAACGGCGACTGAGGTATGCGCGGGGCCAGGCTCTGCCGGCGTAGAACATAAGCAAGTAGGAAGGAAAAGCGTAAATTTCAAGGAATTCAAAAGCAAATATTACAGTCCACACTGTTATCTCAATGCCAAACGCAAGTTTAAACGCCTCCCCGAGGCATGATACATGTGCAGGAATTAAAGGCAGGACATGAGCCACAACGGAGTCACTTGTCGGCGGTGGAGCAGCGCGGAGTGGGTTCGCCTCATGGAGCGGCGGGGTCGGCAGCGCCTTGCTTCGGCTTGATGCTGAAGGCCCGAAACTTCCCCAGCAGAGCCTCCGCGTGACCCTTCACGGCCACGGCAGTGGCAGCGGCACGCTCGCCGCTTACTGGCTCTAGCAGGCTGTCGAGGTCGACGCTGGGATCGTGAAGGTAGATGTGGGTGAGGTCCCGCGTCAGCGCTGCAGAAGATAGGACACGTGCCTCGGCCTCGGCCGTGGGGCCAAGGCCAAGGGCGACATCTTCAAGAGTGCGAACCGGGAAGGGAAGCAGCTTGGCGGGGCTGTCCTCGGCGCCAGCCAGCGGGCTCTCCAGGCCGCTGTCGTAAAGCGTCCTCAGCGAGGAGCGAGCCTTCGCCTCCATCTCCGCGAAGGCCACGCGGTCCTCGGCAAGAACCTGGGCCTTGTCGTCCAGCTCGACCTTCCTCGCCCCAACTCCTGCTCCAACGCGCCTAGGCGGTCACGGCGCCTCCTGAGCTTGACCTCCCTCTCCTTGATGGCCGCCTCGCGAGCCTTCACGCCTTCTTCCTGCTCTTGGAGAAGGCGGGCCTCTTTCGCGAGCTGGTCCCGCAGGCCTTGCAGCTCGTCCTCCAGCGCCTTGCAACGACCACGGATGTCGACCATCTCCCCCAGGGCTGCGTCAAGAGCAGCCTTCGCCTCAAGGACGGCCTGCCTCTCCTCATCGCAAGCCGTCGAGGCCTGGACCAGCGCCGCCCGAATAGAAGCGTCGGAGCGAATCCGTCCTGAAGCCAGCTCCAAGCGCCCGGCCACCAAGCGAGGGTCGGCGCCAAGAAGATCCTGCCACCGCCGGTCCAGCTCAGCAGCAGCACGATCCAGAACGGCAAGAGGAGTCGGAGAGACAGCAGTCGGTGGAGTAGGAGGAGAAGGCGGCAGCACGACCACAGCATCCTGAGGCGGAGCCTACTGCGCCCCAACAGCTGTAGTGGCGGCAGCAGGCAAAGGCACCTCGGGAGTCACTTGGGCCATGGGGGCTGAGCTCGCCCCAGCCGGCTCAGCCAGGCCTCGCGAGGACGACCGGGCAGGAGAAGCCCGTGCGTCGCGGTCACCTTCCTTCGCGGGCAGAGGCGCTGCCACGGATGGAACCTCAGGAGCTCCCTTCGGCTTCTTTGCTGCGGGCGCCAGCCTGTCCAAGAGATGTGGGTGTACAAGGGAAGCGGGAACCCCGGCGGTGGCCGCTCGCACCAGGGCCTCGACACCACCTGATGGGCCCCCTCGTCCCGGCCGCGGAGGGGGAGCCGTTTCTTCGGCGGGAGCGGGTCTGGTTCCTCTCGGGGAGCCTTTCCCTTCTCTGCCGTCGAGAACCGGCGGATCGGAGCCATCGCAGCAAGACGGAGCAAGGACCAGGAAGAAAGAGAAGCAAGAAGGGATGGACTGGAAGGGCGCACGCCGTTCCGTACTTATGGCCGGCGAAGGCCAACCGCCGACCTCCACGATCGCAGGTAATCATGACCCGCTTTGCATGCAGGGACTTGTCCAATCCGTGCAGTTGCGGAGGCGCCATGGGGAAGTGAAGACGCCCATGTCGAATCAACCGCCACGCGGTGCCCAAGGCCGCAGGCTGTTAGGGCCCGCGGCGCTTCGCTCTTGCCCTTTCGCCTCCTTGCACAGCCAAGTCCGGGCGCGCCTTGGGCCCGGGGGCTACTGTCGGCATTCTGGGAACGGGGGTCCCCAAACTTGCCTGCCTGCGGCCTGCGGCGTGGCTCAAAAAGGGGCCCAGCGCGGCCCATCTTCATCAACACAGACCCAAGACCCTCGTGATGGGCCAAGCCTCGCGGGGCGGACGACACGGAGCTTCCTCAGGCACGGCCTCATCAGGCTGGCTCGCGAGAAGGCGGAGAGATCAAGGCGGGGTACCTCACGAGGTGCCCGTGATGCAAGCCATGACGACCAAAGGCGCTAGGTGGGCGCCAGCCGCGCAGTGTCCTCCTTTTCTCTTTGGTGCAAAGGGGGCAAGCGCAGGTGAGAGAATCAAGCAAAGGCACCTGTTTCGGTGCAACGAGACCAAAACCAGTCCAACGGCAGGGAGGAAGTCATTGTGGAGCCCAAGCCAGCGTCACCACCAGAGCCTTTGGTAGGCGAGGACCAACTTTAGTCAGGATAAGTGTACCAGATGTTCCCCTTCAAAATGGCCAATTGTTGGCGCCCTTCCCGCTCAATATTTGGGAAGAGGCCCAGGGCCTTTTCCTATAAATAGGACTAGCCACCCCCAGGGTAGGAGGATCGGAATCAAGAAGGGAGAATCTATAAGCCAAGAGAGAAACTAGCTAGGATCGAAATCGGAGAGAGAATCGAGAAGAGAGAGAGAGAAGGGTGACTGAACTCCTCCTAGCAGTTCATCCCCTCAGCCAAGAACAGACCCTCGCGAGGCTATTCTTCCTTGTATTTCTCATCATCATCAGCCCAAGAGGCAATCCACCGCACCACACACTGGAGTAGGGTATTACACCACAACGGTGGCCGGAACCAGTATAAACCCTATGTCTCTTGTGATGTTCTTTCCATAGCTTAGATCTTAGCGAGGCGGAGGGGTGCAGGTAGGTAGAAGGCGAAATCTCCGCGCGCACCCCAGTGTTCAAACCTCAAGGGTCTGCCGGAACCCAAAATCCGACAGATGCAATGCGGATGATGACATGGCAAGATGCAACACGCAAGCGAAAGACAAGGCAACAACAGCGAATAACTGGAAGACACTTGGCGCAACGGTCTCGGGGCGTCATAGTGACATCCCACAAACTCTAGATCCAGCTAACGTCGAGGGAGAGTTTCGTCAGCACGACGACATGATGACGGTGATGATGAAGTTACCGACGCGGGGCTTCACCTAAGCTCTACAACGATATGACCGAGGTGGAAATCTGTGGATGGGGCATCGCACATGGCTAAGCAATCAACTTGTGTGTCTATGGGGTGCCCCTCCCCCATATATAAAGGAGTGGAGGAGGGGAGGGTCGGCCCTCTCATGGCACGCCCAAGGGGGAGTCCTACTCCCGGTGGAGTAGGATTCCCCCTTCCCTAGTTGGAGTAGGAGAGGAAGGAAGGGGGAGAGAGAGGGAAGAAAAGGGCCCCCCCCACCCAATTTGGATTGGGCTTGGGGGCACGCCCTCCACCTTGGCCGCCTCCTCCTCTCTCCCACTAAGGCCCATTGACTCCCCGGGGGTTTCCGGTAACCCCCCGGTACTCCGATAAATGCCCGAACTCATCCGGAACAATTCTGATGTCCAAACATAGCCTTCCAATATATCGATCTTTATGTCCCGACCATTTCGAGACTCCTCGTCATGTCCGTGATCACATCCGGGACTCTGAACTACCTTCGGTACATCAAAACACATAAACTCATAATACCGATCGTCATCGGACGTTAAGCTTGCGGATCCTACGGGTTCGAGAACTATGTAGACATGACCGAGACTCATGTCCAGTCAATAACCAATAGCAGAACTAGGATGCTCATATTTGTTCCTACATATTCTACGAAGATCTTTATCGGTCAAACTGCATTACAACAAACATTGTCCCCTTTGTCATCGGTATGTTACTTGCCCGAGATTCGATTGTCGGTATCTCAATACCTAGTTCAATCTCGTTACCGGCAAGTCTCTTTACTCGTTCCGTAATGCAACACACCGTAACAAACTCATTAGTCACTTTTCTTGCAAGGCTTATAGTGATGTGCATTACCGAGAGGGCCCAGAGATACCTCTCCGATACATGGAGTGACAAATCCTAATCTCGATCTATGCAAACTCAACAAACACCATCGGAGACACCTGTAGAGCATCTTTATAGTCACCCAATTATGTTGTGACGTTTGATAGCACACTAAGTGTTCCTCCGGTATTCGGGAGTTGCATAATCTCATAGTCATAGGAACATGTATAAGTTATGAACAAAGAAATAGCAACAAACTAAACGGTCATCGTGCTAAGCTAACGGATGGGTCAAGTCAATCACATCATTCTCTAATGATGTGATCCCGTTAATCAAATGACAACTCATGTCGATGGTTAGGAAACTTAACCATCTTTGATTAACGAGCTAGTCAAGTAGAGGCATACTAGTGACACTCAGTTTGTCCATGTATTCAGACATGTACTAAGTCTCCGGTTAATAAAATTCTAGCATGAATAATAAACATTTATCATGATATAAGGAAATATAAATAACAACTTCATTATTTCCTCTAGGTCATATTTCCTTCATTCCATAACAGGATTATCGTACCACTCTGGTGCGGAACGTGCTCTGGTTAACCTATGAGGTTCGGTAGTAACTTGTTCTGAAGTTTCATGATCATTATCATTAGCTTCCTCTATAGTTGGTGTAGGCATCACTGGAACGGTTTTATGTGATGAGCTACTTTCCAATTCGAGAGAAGGTACAATTACCTCATTAAGTTCTACTTTCCTCCCACTCACTTCTTTCGAGAGAAACTCCTTCTCTAGAAAGGATCCATTCTTAACAACAAAGATCTTGCCTTTGGATCTGTGATAGAAGGTGTACCCAACAATTTCTTTTGGGTATGCTATGAAGACACACTTCTCCGATTTGGGTTCAAGCTTATCAGGCTGAAGCTTTTTCACATAAGCATCACAACCCCAAACTTTAAGAAATGGCAGCTTAGGTTTCTTGCCAAACCACAGTTCATACGATGTTGTCTCAACGGATTTAGACGGTGCTCTATTTAAAGTGAATGCAGCTATCTCTAATGCATAACCCCAAAATGATGGTGGTAAATCGGTAATAGACATCATAGATCGCATCATATCTAATAAAGTACGGTTACGACATTCGGACACACCATTAGGCTGTGGTGTTCCACGTGGCGTGAGTTGTGAAACTATTCCACATTGTTTTAAATGAAGGCCAAACTCGTAACTCAAATATTTTCCTTCGCGATCAGATCATAGAAAGTTTATTTTCTTGTTATGATGATTCTCCACTTCACTCTGAAATTTTTTGAACTTTTCAAATGTTTCAGACTTGTGTTTCATTAAGTAGATATACCCATATCTGCTCAAATCATCTGTGAAGGTCGGAAAATAACGATACCCACCGCAAGCCTCAACACTCATCGGACCGCATACATCGGTATGTATTATTTCCAATAAGTCAATTGCTCGCTCCATTGTTTTGGAGAATGAAGTTTTAGTCATCTTGCCCATGAGGCATGGTTCGCAAGCATCAAATGATTCATAATCAAGTGATTCCAAAAGCCCATCTGCATGGAGTTTCTTTATGTGCTTTACACCAATATGACCTAAACGGTAGTGCCACAAATATGTTGCACTATCATTATCAACTTTGTATATTTTGGCATCAATATTATGAGTATGTGTATCACCACAATCGAGATTTAATAAAAATTAACCACTCTTCAAGGGTGCATGACCATAAAATATATTACTCATATAAATAGAACAACGATTACTCTCTGATTTAAATGAATAACCATCTTGCATCAAACAAGATCCACATATAATGTTTATGCTCAACCCTGACACCAAATAACAATTATTCAGATCTAAAACTAATCCTGAAGGTAGATGTAGAGGTAGCGTGCCGAAGGCGATCACATCGACCTTGGAACCATTCCCGACGCGCATCATCACCTCATCCTTAGCCAATCTTGATTTAATCCGTAGCCCGTGTTTTGTGTTACAAATATGAGCAACCAAACCAGTATCAAATACCCAGGCGCTACTACGAGCATTAGTAAGGTATACAGATCAATAACATGTATATCACATATACCTTTGTTCACTTTGCCATCCTTCTGATCCGCCAAATACTTGGGGCAGTTCCGCTTCCAGTGACCAGTCCCTTTGTAGTAGAAGCACTCAGTTTCAGGCTTAGGTCCAGACTTAGCCTTCTTCTCCGGAGTGGCAATTTGCTTGCCATTCTTCTTGAAATTCCCCCTTTTTCCCTTGTCCTTTTTTTTGAAACTAGTGGTCTTGTTAACCATCAACTCTTGATGCTCCTTCTTAATTTCTACCTCCGCGGCTTTGAGCATAACGAAGAGTTCGGGAATTGTATTATCCATCCCTTGCATATTATAGTTCATCACGAAGCCTTTGTAGCTTTGTGGGAGTGATTGAAGAACTCTGTCAATAACACTATCATCTGGAAGATTAACTCCCAGCTGAGTCAAGTGGTTATGATACCCAGACATTTTGAGTATGTCTTCACTGACAAAACAGTTCTCCTCCATCTTGCTGCTATAGAACTTGTTGGAGACTTCATATCTCCCAACTCGGGCATTTTCTTGAAATATTAACTTCAACTCTTGGAACATCTCATATGGTCCATGACGTTCAAAACGTTTTTGAAGTCCCGATTCTAAGCCGTAAATCATGGCACACTGAACTATCGAGTAGTTATCAGATCGAGCTTGCCAGACGTTCATAACATCATCGTCTACTCCTGCAGCAGGCCCACAGAAGCCCATTGTTGATGCCCTTCTCCTATATGAAGCCATTTACCCTAAAAAATAAGAGAAGACTTTCCGTGTGGGTATCTTTGGCAAGTCCAAGGGCAAGCTCGACGTCGGTGCCATCTCTTCCCACGTGCCACCTCCACTGCGCCACCGCCCCCGTCAGCATCCGAAATGCAACCGCATGCGGCCGGCGACCGGACAGGCTGTACATTCGGGTGCACCAAGCACGGTGTCATTGGCATTACCGCCAGCCATTGTCATGGCCGGATGTAACCCTCCACGACTGACACATCAACTTGCACTGCATCCCCGTGCTTGCGGTGTCGCAATCGCTGTGGGCACACGCAGAGGACGTGCGCAAGCGCCACGCCCTCCTCACGCTGGAGCAGGAGGCTGCCTACCTAGAGCACTGGCGACAGGTCCACCTGGTGGTGGAGCACACCGACAACAAGCGCTAGATGTAGGACGAGCGCGAGGAGGAGGAGCGCCGTGCCCGTTGGGCATGGGGGAGGAGGAAGAGCGTCGGGAGACGAAGGAGAAGGAGCGCGTCTGCCACGTAGTAGTGCAGCCAGCGGGGTAGACGACTGTAATGCCCGGATAATCTTGCTACAGTAATTCCACGCTAATCGTGCCACGTCACCTCGGGTACTGTTGCTAGGCTTTCGTTAGATCAAACCGCGTCGAATTCAAATCTAAATTAATGACAACAATAAAAGTTTTTGAAAGTTGAAACAAAAATGTTCGGTGGGTGCCGAATATTACAAGGGTAATTATAATAAAGTAAACATATTTTTATAAAATGTCTAGATAATTTAAAATGATTTAAAAACAGAAAAGAAAATAAATAAAAGAAAGTAAATACAAAAGAGAAAATACAAAACAGAAAAGCTAAAACCTAAAGCTAACAAAAAAAGAAGTGAAAGAACCCTCTCCCTGGGCCGTGGCCCAACTGGACCAGCCCACTGGCCCAGACCGGCCCCCACTCCCCCATAACCCCACACGCCCGAAACCCTAACCCCACCCCGTC
>NC_057797.1:411124442-411140184 GCF_018294505.1 Triticum aestivum | reverse complement strand
GCCGTTCGGTCCGGCCGCACCTCTCCACGGCCCCGGCGCCCTCCTCCGGTGGCCGCCGCTTCACCACGACACCGCTCCGCCCGTGGCCTCGCCGTGGCCATGGCCACCCGCGCCTGGCGCCTCCACTGGCCTGTGCAGGCGCCCAATCGGGCTACGGGTTGCGCCCGCACCCCCCTGCACACGACGCCCGTTAGACCGAACCGATAAGGCCTTTGGCCAACTGACATGGGGGCCCCAGCCCCAGAACGTTTTGTTAAAAAAAGGTATTAAAAAAATAAATAAATATAATTAATAAAAATAAAAATGATTTAATAAAATTAATTATTAATAATTAATTAATTAAGAAATTAATTAAGTTAATTAATCTGGTTTAATTAATTTAATTAACTAGTTAAGTTTAATTAAACTGTAATTAGATTAACCTAAACCCTAATTAACCTAATTAGAGGATGACAGGTGGGTCCCCCCTGGACCCACATGTCAGGTTGACCAAGTCAACTCTGTTGACTGCTGATGTCAGCATGACATCATGCTGATGTCATTAAATCATTTTCGAATTAATTAAATACTTAATTAAATCTCAAAAATTAATAAAATCTTTAGAAAATCATATCTTTTAATCCGTAACTCGGATTAAAATATTTTCTAAATGAAAGTTGCTCAGAACGACGAGACGAATTTGAATGCGCAGCCCGTTTATCCGCCACGCATCCCTAGCATAGCGAACACGCAACTTTCCCCCTCTGTTTCATCTGTGCGAAAACGCGAAACATCGGGGATACTTTCCCGAATGTTTCCCCCCTTCACCGGTATCACCTCATACCGCGATAGGTCACCCCTATCATCGCTACTTGTCATGTCATGCATCGCTATGCATCTGTTTGCTTAAATATTTATTGTTTCTCCCCCCTCTTCTCTCGCTAGACACCGAGACCGACACCGCTGCTACCCAGTACGACTACGGAGTTGACGATCCCTCTCTCTTGCCAGAGCAACCAGGCAAGCCCCCCCTTTGATCACCAGATATCGCCTACTCTTCTCTATACTGCTTGCATTAGAGTAGTGTAGCATGTTACTGCTTCCCGTTAATCCTATACTGATGCATAGCCTGTCCTTGCTACTACTGTTGTTACCTTACCTGCAATCCTAATGCTTAGTATAGGATGCTAGTTTTTCGTCAGTTGCCCTACATCCTTGTCCGTCTGCCATGCTATACTATCGGGCCGTGATCACTCGGGAGTTGATCACGGGTATATACTATATACTTTATACATGATACATGTGGTGACTAAAGATGGGTCGGCTTGAGGAGCACTCGCGAGTGGATCTTTGAGGCGGAGCGACAGGGCAGGTTCCGACCACCTAGGAGAGAGGTGGGCCTGGCCCTGGTCGACGTTCGCGGATACTTAACACGCTTAACGAGATCTGGGTATTTGATCTGAGTTTGGCCATTTGGTCTATACGCACTAACCATCTACGCGGGAGTAGTTATGGGTATCCCGGCGTCGTGGTATCAGCCGAAGCCTTCGTGACGTCAGCGACTGAGTGGCGCACGCCGGATTGGAACGTAAGCCTGCTCTTGTATTAAGGGGGCTAGTTCTGCTTCCGGCCGCGTACGCAACGTGCAGGTGTGCTAAGGGCGATGGGCCCAGACCCCTGTGCGCTTAGGTTTAGACCGGCGTGCTGACCTCTCTGTTGTGCCTAGGTGGGGCTGCGACGTGTTGATCTTCCGAGGCCGGGCATGACCCAGGAAAGTGTGTCCGGCCAAATGGGATCGAGCGTGTTGGGGTATGTGGTGTGCCCCTGCAGGGAAGTTAATCTATTCGAATAGTCGTGATCTTCGGTAACAGGACGATTTGGAGTTGTACCTTGACCTTATGACAACTAGAACCGGATACTTAATAAAACACACCCTTCCAAGTGCCAGATACAACCGGTGATCGCTCTCTCACAGGGCGACGAGGGGAGGATCATCGGTTAGGGTTATGCTATGCGATGCTACTTGGAGGACTTCAGTCTACTCTCTTCTACTTGTTGCAAGACGGAGGCTGCCAGAAGCGTAGTCTTCGAAAGGACTAGCTATCCCCCTTATGCCGGCATTCTGCAGTTCAGTCCACCTATGATAGCCTTATTCCAGTTGATATCAATGCATACATATGTAGTGTAGCTTCTTGCTTGCGAGTACTTTGGATGAGTACTCACGATTGCTTTCTCCCTCCTTTTCCTTCTCCTTGGTTGTCGCAACCAGATGTTGGAGCCCAGGATCCAGACGCCACCGTCGACGACGACTCCTACTACACCGGAGGTGCCTACTACTATGTGATGCCCGCTGACGACGACCAGGAGTAGTTAGGAGGATCCCAGGCAGGAGGCCTGCGCCTCTTTCGATCTGTATCCCAGTTTGTGCTAGCCTTCTTAAGGCAAACTTGTTTAACTTATGTCTGTACTCAGATATTGTTGCTTCCGCTGACTCGTCTATGATCGAGCTCTTGTATCCGAGCCCTCGAGGCCCCTGGCTTGTAATATGATGCTTGTATGACTTATTTTATTTGTAGAGTTGTGTTGTGATATCTTCCCGTGAGTCCCTGATCTTGATGGTACACGTTTGCGTGTATGATTAGTGTACGATTGAATCGGGGGCGTCACAACGACGGAGGAGGCGGCGCTGGCGGCGTGGGAGAGCGCATTACCCTGGGCTAGGTCGGCGCATCGACCTCGCCAACTTAGGGAAGGATGACGACGCCTAGGGCAGCGTGCTAGGGCGCAAGTTTTTTTAATATTTATTTTAAATTTTATTAATGTTTTAAGTGGACTTTTGCCGGCGGTTGACCGGTCGTTTAATGTTTAATGAAGTTAAACTTGAATGGATGTTTTTGTATTTTTTATAAGTACACGCGAAAAAATTGTATCAGGTTATTGTTGAGTGCAAGGACCGACCCAAACGAAAAAACGGATACAACCGTCCGTTCGACTGATACAAACGGACATAAAACGGACAAAATGTGGGTAGTTGACCTGTTCGAGTTGCTCTGAACCCTCACCGGCCGGAGAAACCATTTTTTGAGCAGGGGTGTTGCCACGGTGCACGCATTATTCTTTCCAAACATGGTATAGAAATAGCTTAAAGAAAATTACAATAGAAACCAGTACATTATAGTAAAAAAAAATTTGAGGGGAAGTACATTATAGTAATTGGTAAATAAATAAACTTTTATCCAGCTGACACGATGTGCAACTGGAAATCATGCATACACGATGTGCAACTGGAAATCATGCATACACGATGTGCAATCCCCGAAACCCCGTGCCGTGAGCAGTTCAGACGGCCTTGAGCTTCTTAGCGATCCCGACAAAGTACTTTCCCTGGTGCGCCGCCAAGGCAAGCTCGGCATCGCTGGGCATTCTGCTGCCATCGGCGCTGGCGAAGGTGCCAGCTCCGTATGGGCTGCCGCCCTTGACCTCGTCCATGGCGAACATGGCGGCGCCGTGCGTGTAGCCGACAGGCACGAACAGCATGCCGTGGTGCGCCAGCTGCGTCACGGCCGTGAGAGCCGTGGTCTCCTGGCCGCCGCCCTGGGTGCCCGTGGCGAAGAAGACGCCTGCGGGCTTGCCGGCAAGGGACTGCTCCTGCCAGAGGCCGCCGGTGGAGTCAAAGAAGGCCTTCATCTGCGCGGCCATCATGCCGAACCGCGTCGGGAAGCCGAACAGGATGCCGTCGGCCTCAGCCAGCTGCCGTGCCGTTATGACGGGGTGATCCTCACGCCCCGGCGCCGCGTGCATCTTCCCCAGCACATCCTCCGGCAGCGTCTCCGGCACCCGCCAGACGCTGACCTCAACGCCGGGGACGGAGTCGGCGCCCTTCTTAATCTCCTCCGCAAGCGTCGCGACGTGTCCCCATATCGAATAGTACCTGAATCGATGCAGATGAACAAGAAAAAAATGGAGTAATAAGCAAACCATTGAGCTAAACTAGCCGGAAGAAGAGTGGGCAGAGCATAGGCGGAGCATTACACGATGTAGATCTTGGTCGCCATTGCCGATCGGCAGCTAGACAATTCTACTGTAAAAATTGGTTGTTTTCTAAATTGCTTTGCTTCCTCTTGCACTTCACTGTAGGTAGCTGGTGAAGAAAGATGCCGGAGAGGCTCCGGTATTTGTAGGGGAAGCTGGAGCCTTGAGGATTGTTAATTTGACGTCTTGTCGTCGTAATCTTGCAGATTATTTAAAAAGGTTATTGAATAAAGAAGATGATCATCACCCGGCGTTGCTAATTATGAGTCTTGTGCAGTGCGTATAAAGAAGTGTGGTCAAACTCTGATTAACATGGCGCTCGTTGCGTACGTGGTCATAGCGTTGATACTGACGTCTAACGCTCGACGCCCCATCCAAGCCAGATCATATGGACTGGATTACACATCAGTCTGGCGCATTTTCAGTGGACACCACATGCGCACGCTAAAGGGCCACCACCTCCTTAATCCATCGATCCATTCTCATATCAGATACTAATGCATCAACCTTTTTGGGTCTCTCTGCCATCGACATCATCACGACCCTAAACAGCGTCATCCTCCTGCACGAGTTCATCACCACCTATCAGACGCCGAGTCTTCACTGCGCCATGACGCCGAGATACGCCGCCATCGATGTGTAGGATAAGGCACCGCTCCACCACCTGCCGATGCCCAACCACCAAGCCATCCACATGTCCATCCAGCCAATGAATGTCTTGAAAGATAATGCCCCCACGGGGGTGACAACAAAGACGTCACCATCATCCGATCCAAGAGGCCCCTCAACACCTCCAACAAGGGCTACAACGCCTACAGGCGCCGCCGTCAATGGTAGCCTCCTCCAGATATAAGATTTCCACCGGAAACAATGGAGCGAGGGGCGCCTCCACCATCGCCTTCAACGAGAAAAACGACACCCACGGGCGTCGCCGATGATGGCTCATCCTCACCCACTTTAGCAGCTAGGGCACCATCTCCTCCTCCACTTGATCCGCCGCTGAGAAGCCACCGCGAGGAAACACCCATCGACCAGATCCCTTTGGATCGGCATTGAAACAGCCAAAGGTAGACGAGGTTACATTGCTGTGTGACCGACACCATTGCCACACACACGTCGTCCGAGGCGCCCTCTCAAGATTCACCGTCATAGCCACGCCTCCAAGCCGCCATGAAGGAACGCCCGGCGGCCGCCATCACCCCCCCTCCTCCCTCGCACGGGTTTTGCCCAGCCGGGGTTCGACGGCGGCGGGAGAGGAGGGAAGGCAGAGGGGATCTGGAGGGGAGGGGAGGCGGAGGGAAGGGTAGGCGGACGTATGGGGATGAAGAATTGATAAAATTATTTATGTATTACTTGAACCTTGTGGATAAGATAGAATAAATTCTATTATATGCTATATTCTATAAATAATCACGACACTAAGCAGTACTAGTACAATGCCCGTGCGTTGCCACGGGCCTTTTGTTGTATATAAAACTTGATGAATTTTTAGTGCTTTCAACGCCTCAACACCTTTGTTGGTGTATTCTTTTTTAGCATCGACATAACACATCTCCATCTCTCTCATACTCTACAAAAAAAATTACTCAAACACACATTGTTTTAACATGGGCAACAAATATATAAAGAATAATTATTTGTATGCATCTCTTCTGTTTGTTAAAACTCAATGATTTTTGGTCCAGTCTGTCATACAAATGACTTGTTAGGGACCTTAGGGTGTATATTTTTAAATATATAAAAGTATGAGATATTTCTCTCATAGCAAACAACCCTTTCTCTAAAAAGAGGGTCGATCCTTTTCCTTTTATAGTTAACTGCTCGTGCAAAGACCATGAGGAGCACCCCATTCAAGGTGGAAATTGTATTTTCTTTTTGAGCAGAAAAGGGCTCGGTACTTGCACACTATTGTAACACATAGCGATTAAAGGACATTCAAATGTGTGCCTACTGTACACATGTACAATGCCTTCTGCATCTTCTTTATGATCGCATTATCAAACCCAACTTAGCTCAGTAATTTTACATATTGCATCTCTGCCAAACCATCACGACCGAAGGTAGCCTGGCAGATCTAGTTTCAAGAAAGAGATAGGGCAACACAGCAGGCCCAAAACTACACACCAAACCAAAATACTTCCTAGACGAACTGTATTACTTACTGGATGGAATTAGCTACAGGACGGTCAAGAATCCACTGAATAAACAAAACATTATAACCTTAATATACAGTGGACTCAAGGCAATGGGTGGCATTCAAGACACACTGATCAAGATAACGCCTCATACGGCGCTCCAGCACCGATAACATGGCAGAAGCACAGCTTGCGATCAGGGCTCCTGGATTGTATGGTTGCTATCCTCCCCTGCACCACCACTTCCACCATTAGTTACACTGTTTGTTGCCTCTACCGTGTTACGATCATGGGGAACAAGAAGCTGCATGACCATTGTTGTTTATGTTCCGTTCATCTGTGCTACTCCTCATGGTCTTTGCATGAGCTTTGCGGTGCTGAAAGCGCAAGTGGATAAAGAAGTTAAAGGTGAATCACACCCTTTTGAGGTACCATCTTATAGTGTACTATTTATTTTGTCTAAATCACAATCATAGAAATTCGTTTACATCATGCAATAAATATATGGTCCAGCCAACAACTAAGTGGAAAAGGCACATACTGATAGACCACAAATGTGACAGAAGTACAACTTATCCATGAACCTCGCCAACTAATCAACAATACCTTCAACATAAAGGTGGGGAAGAAACTGAAAAGCAGACTAACACACATCACTTGCATCTAGTTAGTGTAAAGAACAACACAAATACCACATAATCACCTCTATCATGCTCCTGGGACAGAAAACAGATAAAGGGCCTCTCAATAACCAACCAGTTTACAGTACACTGTTTCATAAGCTTCTTCGGCCAAAAGATTTCCAAAATCACAAGTTCAATTAGCCTATTGTTTTAGTTTAGCATTTTATTTAGATTCACATGGAGCCCATTTTAGTGAAATCGAGATTTGTACACATGGTGCAAACAAAGTTCAGTCTTCAGAATTTAAACCACTCGAACAGAGCTGGCATCATTTGGCAATTTATATGGACAAGACTAAAAGGACGCTTAATGATTCCAGATTTCAGAAACAACTCACCAAATATGAGAGGTGATTTGTCATGCAAGTGAATCATTTTGCACAATGTCATGATGTAAAAATTCTAGATTTCCATATTGGAAACAACATGAAACATGAAAGTATGGAGAATAGTAAATTTTGGATCAGCAAAACATAATGATGCCAAGGAACTACCGTGAAGAATATCTGAGTGCAAAACGTGAAGTTCCAAAGCTAACATGAATAACAACATTCAGAAAAAGCTAACATGAATAATAGTTGTGACTGAGTTGACATCACATGTGTATTTGCGAATGACTGAATACATACACATGGTCCAATAAACAAACATCAGTAATGAAAATTCTAGATAATCATAAAAAATTGCTCTTATTCCGAATACTTATAGGGATATTATTATTGCAATATAAATAAGTAGAGAAGGTATACAATACAACAAAAAAGGAGATTCCCCTTCTCTTTGCATGAGGGTGCTTGGGATTTTTACCTCTGCAAGTCGTACCCATGGTTGTACCCAACAATATAGAATCTACCGGAATAGAAAAATGCTAGATATATGGTAGAAAATAGTGATTCTCCTCACATATTTCCTTGTGCGATGAGCAATTCCTGAAGAATATCTGAGTGCAAAACCTGAAGTTCCAAAGCTAACATTAATAACAACATTCAAAAAAAGCTAACATGAATAATAGCTGTGGCTGAGTTTTGCGGAAGACTGAATACATACACATAGTCCAATAAACAAACATCAGTAATGAAAATTCTAGATAATCATAAAAACATTGCTCTTATTCTGAATACTTGTAGGATATTATTATTGCAATACAAATAAGTAGGAAGGCATACAGTACGCAAAAAAGGAGATTACCCTTCTCTTTGCATGAGGGGTGCTTGGGATATTTACCTCTGCAAGCTGTACCCATGGTTGTACCCAACAATATAGAATCTACCAAAATATAAAAATGCTAGATGTATGGTAGAAAATAGTTATTCTCCTCACATATTTCCTTGTGCAATGAGAAATTCCTAACATCCTGGAAAAACATTGATTTTTGAATGGTGTGCTTCTTGAGAATGAGTGAAATCCACCTCGAATTGACTAATTTTTGGGCCGCATTGATGTGCAATTGTTGTAGACACTATCCAGTCTTCTATGAAGGAAATAATGAAATAGTCTTAGTAATTCTGTTCATGCTGGTAAATACAAATAAGCACAATATCCAGCAGCACTTCAATGATGACATGCCTGGACACTTAATTCTTGAATTTGCATCACTAAGTATATACACAATTGAAGTTTTAACACTTAATATTATGCTTAATGAAGCATATATCACAATCAATACAACGATGGACTCGTCGCACATACTCTTACGCACAAGACCCCAGCTCATATCTACTTTATCACATTAAATTTTCACACGAGGTTGAAGCAATTTGATGACGTAAGTCTTCATCCATCGAACCATGTGCATCATTAAATTTTCTCCAACATAGTATAGAACCCTCTTTAATGTTTTCATAGGATTTAATATACAAAACGAAATACAACAAATGACATGTGTTTCAGTATCAATAGAACAACCTCTAAAACTTTCATGTTTTAACTTCATTTCAATTCAATCTCTAACAGGGCCTAATCTGCCATATGAAAAATACTGCACCCAAGAAAATAACTTTGTAGAAAACAAACTAAGTTGGTGGTTGCTCTCAAACCGTGCATCCAAACGACACAAAAAGTACTTTAGAGAAAAACCTTGGAACTTGTTTTACAACTTATATATAGAGGCCAACTCGAAATTTTAGTCATAACTAACTCATTTTTAGCTAGAAGCTTGCTGCCCAAACTGACAGCTAGTGCAGTTTTAACTGAACCAATGTCAGTGATGTGCAGTAAAGGATATCCAATGGTACAGAAGCAGTTACAATCCTCATGTGTAAGCAACTACAGGAATATTCTTTACAGAACTAACCTCTCTCCCAAGTTCAATTGCTTGGACACATATAGACATGTTCATTTTCTAAAAGCACTACCAAAAGAATCCCCTCTAACTGAATCTATCTAGTACGTTCAGACCAGCCTGTCCAGCAACACTAAAAGCTACATGACTGCACTTCTACTTAACAGCAACGAAGGTTACCATGCCCCTAGTTAATTAACAACTAAACTTGGCATCCATGAAGAACCTAGCTTAGCCAACAATTGAATTAGGCCCATACCCACAGATTGTTACAAGAGAACAACAATTACAAGAACGGATTAAGTACTTCCTAGCAGAGCAGACATTCAGATTAAGTTCTCCTATGACACAAAAAACGGATACATCTTCACTTCAATATTTCTTGCTAAATATCACAGCAACCACTGCCAAGAAATCATCCTCATGTCTCCCCAGATTTTACACTTGCAAAAAATGCTATCAGACTAAATAGAAGAATCAATTAGCACAAGCCTGTACACCTAAAGTTTGAACAATTTTGAATAATCACTACAAGATCCTCTCTTCTCTCTATATTTCATACCGGACTGCAAGAAATGCAAGTAAAAATTAGGAAATACCTCATATAGGCATTACAGGAAGTTGGATTGTTCAATGTCAACGAAAAATATCTCAGCAGTATGTAACGCCCTCGATGCGGCTATAGCTCCCACGTGTCGAGGTACGACTTAGAGGCATAACCGCATTGAAAGCAATGTCACAAGTTAGGCAATCTTCATAACATCCCATGTAATATAGATGATAAAAGGGGAGATATATAGTTGGCTTACACTCGCCACGTCAATCAAAGTACATAAATAGCATTACATCATTCAAACACTCATGGCCCGACTACGACCCAAAATAAAAGATCAACCCAACATGCGACACGGCCCCGATCGCCCCAACTGGGCACCACTACTGATCATCAGGGAAAGACACATAGTAACGGCGTGAGTCCTCGTCGAACTCCCACTTGAGCTCAAGCGCGTCATCTGGAACGGAATCATCAGGCCCTGCATCTGGTTTGGAAGTAATCTGTGAGCCACAGAGACTCAGCAATCTCGCACTCTCGCGATCAAGACTATTTAAGCTTATAGGTAAGGCAAGGTAAATATGTGGAGCTGCAGCAAGCGACTAGCATATATGGTGGCTAACCTATTCACAAAAGAGAGCGAGAAGAGAAGGCAAAGCGCGAACGAGTAACTAGAGAGCAACTTGCGGCAAGCATTACTCCAACACCGTGTTCACTTCCCGGACTCCGCCGGGAAGAGACCATCATGGTAACTCACACAGTTGATTCATTTTAATTAAGTTAAGGTTCAAGTTATCTACAACCGGACATTAACAAATTCCCATCTGCCCATAACTGCGGGCATGGCTTTTGAAAGTTCAAATCCCTGCAGGGGAGTCCCAACTTAGCCCATGACAAGCTCTCACGGTCAACGAAGGAATAGACCTCCTCCCGAGACATTCCGATCAGACTCGGTATCCCGGTTCTACAAGACAACTCCGACAATGGTAAAACAAGTCCAGCAACACCACCCGTTGTGCCGACAAATCCCAATAGGAGCTGCACATATCTCGTTCTCAGGGCACACCGGATAAGCTAAGCGTACGGGAGCCAACGTAACCCAAGTTTCCAAGGGACGGCCCCACATGGTGCTCTAGGTTGGACCAACGCTCAGAGGAGCACTGGCCCGGGGGTTTAAAATAAGATGACCCTTGAGTCCGCGAAACCCAAGGGAAAAGGCTAGGTGGCAAATGGTAAAACCAAGGTTGGGCATTTCTGGAGGAGTTTTATTCAAGGCGGACTGTCAAGGGGTTCCCATTATCACCCAACCGCGTAAGGAACGCAAAATCCAGAAACATCACACCGATATGACGGAAACTAGGACGGCAAGAGTGGAACAAAACACTAGGAGAGAGGCTGAGCCTTCCACCCTTTACCAAGCATATAGATGCATTAAGATAACAAGGTAACATAATGATGTCCCAACAAGTAAGTAATGTTCCAACAAGGAACGGTCTCCAATCTTCACCTGCAACTAGCAACGCTATAAGAGGGGCTGAGCAAAGCGGTAACATAGTCAATCAATGGTTTTCTAGGACATGGTGGGTTAGAGGTTTGACATGGCAATTTGGGAGGCATGATAAGCAAGTGGTAGGCATCGTAGCATAGGCATAGAAAAAGAGCGAGCATCTAGCAAAGCAAAGATATAAGTGATTTCGATGGTATGATCATCTTGCCTGCAAAGTTGTCAGAGTTGACTGGATCCTCGAAAGCAAACTCAACGGGCTCCTCGCTAGCGAACTCGTCTCCCGGCTCTACCCAAACAAGACAAACAATCAACAAGGACACGATCAACCACGTGCACAGCTCAAACAACAAGATGCAAACATGGTATGCTATGCGGGATGCGATATGTGATGCATATGCAAGATTTGACAAGGAATGAATGAACCTGGCCTCAACTTGGAAATCCAAGTGTGCCACTAGAAAGGTGAGATGAAATCGCTTGAAAACGATATAAAGATCACCGGAATCGGAGTCACGGTTTGGAAATGGCAAGCAATTCAAATATGGCACCGGTCTGCGATATACAGCAAGTAGCCATCTAAATGCAACAAGATGAACATGCTACAACACTCAAACATGACAACAAAATACATGGCAGGGATCCACTCATGATGCTTAACAAAAGATGAACACTGAGCTACGACCAATTCATCCATTAACAGGATCAAACAAGCATGGCAAAAATGCATTTGGTAAACAGATTTCAGACTTAGTGAAATTAACACTTGTCTGGAATTTCAGACCAGGTAGCACACTTTGGAGCATGAAAACTATATGCTACAGGGGTTCAACATGGCAAAGTAAAGCATGGCATGGAGCTACTCAAAGAGCTTAACAAAAGTCCCTTAGTGACCTTGAGCCAAAAGGGATCAGAAAATACATTTGTAAGCATGTGAACATGGCAAAAACATAATCAGATCTCAGACTTTGTGAAAAACTGGAGCATGCAAAACAGATATCAAGTAGGCATGTTTACGAGCTCGATGCACTCACTACAGAGCATGTCATGACAATCTAAGCATACACCCATCAAGAATACACATTATACAAGCTAGACATGGCAAGAACAGAAACATAGCATGCACGGATCAACTACAATATCCTCGGCAAATTGCAAAGTTTGAAGGAAGCTCGAGTTGATAGGCGAGATCGCCTCTCTTGCTGATGATCTTGAAAGGTCCCATGTACCTAGGGGCAAGCTTCCCTTTGATACCGAAGCGGCGAGTACCTTTCATAGGACAGACGCGGAGGTAAACATGATCTCCGATCTCGAAAGCCAAATCACGGTGCTTACTATCATAGTAGCTCTTCTGGCGGGATTGGGCTGCTTTGAGGTTATCTCGAATGACTTTGCACATTTCCTCTGCCTCTGTGATTAAGTCATTATCCAGAAGCTGACGTTCACCGGTTTCGGACCAGTTGAGAGGGGTACGGCACTTCCTTCCATACAGAATTTCAAATGGGGCCTTGCCCGAACTTGCTTGAAAATTGTTGTTGTAGGAGAATTCAGCATATGGAAGACAATCCTCCCACTTCATGCCGAAGGAGATCACACAAGCCCTGAGCATATCTTCCAAAATCTGGTTGACACGCTCGACTTGACCGCTAGTTTGAGGATGGAAAGTTGCGCTGAAGCGGATGTTGGTGCCCATGGCCTTCTAAAAAGAATCCCAAAACTTGGAGGTAAAGATGCTGCCACGGTCTGAAGAGATCACCCGTGGAATACCGTGCAGAGAGACAATTCGAGAGGTATAGAGCTCTGCCAATTGAGCTACAGTGATTGACTCTTTGATAGGCAAAAAATGAGCCACTTTAGTGAGTTTGTCGATGACAACGAATATAACATCATTGCCACGTTTGGACTTTGGAAACCCAGTCACGAAGTCCATCTCAATGTGGTCGAACTTCCATTCTGGAATGGCAAGAGGTTGGAGGAGACCAGCTGGCCTTTGGTGTTCTGCCTTCACCCTTCTGCAGACATCACACTCATTCACGAACTGAGCAATCTCGCGCTTCATTCGAGTCCACCAATAAGCCTGCTTGAGGTCCTGATACATCTTCGTGCTCCCAGGGTGGATGGAGAGGAGAGAATTGTGAGCCTCATTCATGATCACTTTACGAAGGTCACCTTTCGGCACAACAATACGATCTTCGAAGAGAGTATCCTTGTCATCAAGGCGGTAGCACTTGTACTTGGGTTGACTCTTGGCAATCCCAATCTTCACCTTCTTTACCATAGCATCAAGAAGCTGAGCTTGGCGAATCTGGTCTTCCAAGGTAGGAGAGACTTGAAGGTTGGCGAGGAAATCTTGAGGAACAACTTGCAGATTAAGTTTGCGGAAAGCTTCACAAAGATCGGGTTGATAAGGCTTGAGAATAAGACTATTGCAGTAAGCCTTCCTGCTCAATGCGTCAGCAATCACATTGGCCTTGCCTGGAGTATACTTGATACTCGGATTATACTCTTGAATCATTTTGACCCATCGAGTCTGCCTGAGGTTGAGATTAGGCTGAGTGAAGATGTACTTGAGACTCTTGTGGTCAGTGAAGATGTCCACTTTTCTTCCCAATAAGAGATGTCTCCAAGTCAAAAGAGCATACACAACTGCCGCCAACTCGAGGTCATGAGTGGGGTAGTTCTTCTCGTTGGGCTTCAACTGGCGAGAGGTATAAGCCACAACTTTCTTCTCTTGCATCAACACTGCGCCAAGACCTTGGAGAGAGGCATCGCAAAAGACCTCGTACGGCTTGGATTCATCAGGAGGAGTCAGAACTGGAGCAGTGACCAATTTCTCTTTCAAAGTGTTGAAAGCAATGTCACACTCCGGAGACCAAACGTACTTGACGTGCTTCTGGAGAAGATTTGAGAGAGGCTTCGCGATCTTAGAAAAGTTTTCAACGAATCTTCGACGGTAGCTTGCGAGACCGAGGAAGCTACGGAGTTGCTTCACGTTCTGAGGTGGTTCCCAATTCACAATTGCAGACACCTTCTCAGGATTCACCGCAATGCCCTTGGCAGAGATGATATGCCCAAGATAAAGAACCTCATCGAGCCAAAATTCGCACTTGAAGAACTTGGCGTAGAACTGGTGTTCCCTAAGCTTATCGAGTACCAAACGCAAGTGCTTGGCATGATCCTCATTGTTCTTAGAAAAAACCAGAATGTCATTGAGATAGACCAAAACGAAGTCATTGGTGTAGGCGTTGAAGATGAAGTTCATCATGCGAGAGAGAGTCGGAGGAGCGTTGACGAGACCAAAAGACATGACAGTGTATTCATATGAACCATAGCTTGTCCTGAAAGCCGTCTTGGGAATATATTGCTCACGGATTCGAATATGATGATAACCCATACGGCGATCAAGCTTGGAGAATACTTGGGCACCTTTGAGTTGTTCGAACAGCTCGTTGATGTTGGGAAGTGGGTATTTGTTCTTGATGGTCTTCTTGTTCAATGGACGGTAATCAACACAAAGTCGGTTCGTTCCATCCTTCTTCTTCACAAAAAGAACACCACAACCCCACAGAGAAGAACTAGGTCGGATGAGACCCATTCTCTCTTGACTATCGAGTTGCTTCTTCAGCTCCTTCAACTCTTTAGGTCCGAGCTTGTAGGGACGCTTGCACACTGGTTCCGTGCCAGGCTCAAGATCAATGACGAATTCAACTGGCCGGTGCGGAGGCATTCCTGGAAGCTCTTCTAGAAAGACGTCTTGATATTCGCAAACGACTAGAATTTGCGAGATAGCATCCAGTTCACCCTTCTCATTGAGAGAAAACAGACAGATGGTATCGTCATTAGCGGCAAAGACAATTACATCCTCAGACGAATGAGTCAATTGAATCTACCTGGCTGCACAATCAAGCTGAGCCTTGTGCTTAGAAAGCCAATCCATCCCGAGAATAAGATCAATATCCGAGTTACCAAGGACCATTGGAGAAGCCAGAAACTTGAAATCACCCATCATGATAGAAACATCCGGGACTATTGAAGTAGCCCTCATAGACTTAGCCGGAGAAACCACTCCCATAGGTTTACCCAACATTTGCGAAACGAAGTCATACTTGGAAACAAATGATCTTGACATGAAACAATGCGATGCACCAGTGTCAAAAAGAACTTTTGCGAGAAAAGAGTTAACTGGAAAGTTACCCATGATGACATCTGACGAGTCCTCTGCCTGAGCTACATTCAGCAAGTTGACCTTGGCGTGCTTGGGGTTATGCTTGACCATAGCTGTACTTGCCGATCTCACAGGAGGAGGAGGAGGGAGATGCCTCTGATTGAAGCACTTGTTGGCATAGTGACCCTTCTGTTGGCACTTGTTGCACGTGACCTCTGAAATCGGACGGTGATACGGAGCACTCGATCTTGGAGCTTGAGACGAAGTCTTGTTCTGGAAGCCAGGGTTGGGTGGGGGGGAAGATCCACTGCCACCTTTGCTCTTCTGATACGGCTAACGGAACGGAGGAGGAGGAAGCCAATACTTCTTCTGCTTAGCCACTTGAGTAGAGGAAGAAGGAGTAGCATCTCT